>NC_071261.1:35075791-35130791 GCF_023375685.1 Ictalurus furcatus
ATTTTATCCCCATTTTTCACCTTTAAAACACTCTTGGTGTGTTTAATTACTGACTGTATCACAACAGCAGTCATTTCTGACAGTTTAACTGATTATAAAAATAAATAGAGATTTAATAACTTATCAGGAATCAGAGAGCTACGGCTCACTACAGATAAACACCAGATCTAGAGTGAACATACTCGTCACCCAGGACACAGTAAACATGTGAAATGTTCTGCCTGATTTTCTGCCACACCTGGATTTTCCTGAAGAGCACCAACAAGAAACACACATATTCATGCATGTTCAACACAGCACAGGTTTATTTACGGTTACCATAGCAACTCTGCAGCCATCAACGCCTAAAGAGTAAACAATGATCTGCTCGATGGTGGAAGCCGACTCTAGGACAGAAACATATTTAGATTGATAATAACATTGTATAGTTACACAAAGTGAATTAATCAGTGACTCGTCTCCATATCTGTGTTGTTCTGATCAGGGGAGGAGGTCTGGGTCTGGTGTTAGCGAGCGCTGGGTTCGGGATGCTAACAGCACCCATCATGGAGCTGCACAATCAGAAAGGCTACTTCCTGCACCATGTGATTTTCGCCTGCTGCACACTCATCTGCATCATCTGCATCCTGCTGCTTCCCGAGTCACGCCACCAGCCCCTCCCAGAGTCTCTGTCCGAGGGCGAGGGCTATACCCGCCACCCCCTGCTGCCCCCACACAAGAAACCTGCTGAACAACGTCACCTGCTGCTTGGCCCCCACAGCCGCAACTATGCCAATGATGAGCATGCCAATGACTGCACTAACGACTACTCCAATGTCAGAGGCACGCCTCTGCGAGAGGTTGCCATCTCCACTGTTGAGTCCACTGCCTCATCCACTGTCGCCCCTGATGACGACCCTGGTGACGAACTTAATGCTGTGAGACTTAGAGTCCTCAGGCAACTCGACAACTCGACACCTACAGCAACGGATTCACTTCCTGATCTCATTGTCAATGCCCCACCCCCTGATGCTTCAGAAACCCCCCCCACTCTTCAAAGTAGCCCCTCCCCAGTCATTCTAGACTGTGAAAACGCGCCCAGAATGGACGATGATGTCACCGAGTCTCCAGTAGGTTCTGCCGTATCTGCCGTCCTTCCTGAACTCGTAACACCACCCATTACAAATGTAGCTCCACCCACACTTTCATTCTGCCCCCCTCAATCCTCTTCCTCTCCTATAGATTCTGATCCTCTGCTGTCCCCACCCCCTCAGTCAGGCTCCACCCCTTCAGAGCCTCCTTCACCAGCCACTTTAGATGAAACTGTGATACGGTCATTACCTCTGACTATGACAGATCCAGTCCCACCCTCTAAATTGGACTCAACCATGTCCTCTCCCATAGACTCAGCTGTGGACTGTACCATCAGCGCTGCTAATGAGGGAGCATCATCCTGACTGGCGTCAACATGGTGGTAATGTTTCTCAAATCCTTTGCCTTTGGCTGCTTCCCTCGAGCTGCTGCAAAGGGATTTACTGACATGAACAAAAGGGAGGAGCCTGACACCACTGGAGTCACTGCTGCTGAGTGACCGTGAAGTGAAAAACTCAGAGTAGTGAAACTAACATTTTACTGACTAATTAAGAGAAATGGCAGATGTGGAACTGGCCACATCCCAATTCACTGGAAACTAGTTTTAGTGTACTTTTTATTAGTGTGCTTTGTAAAAAACAAAAGTACTAAATGTGACATGCCCCAAAGGGAAATTTTCATTAGCCAAAAGTTGTTTGGTTGTGTGTGTGTGTGTGTGTGTGTGTGTGTGTGTGTGTAGTGCCAAGCCTGAAAGTCTCAAAACTGTCAAACCTGAATTTAAACCCTATCCACTAAACCCTAATCACTAAACCCTCAAGAGTGAATCGGAGAATACTAATCACTAAACCCTCAAGAGTGAATCACTGAGTACTAATCACTAAACCCTGAAGAGTGAATCACTGAGTACTAATCACTAAACCCTCAAGCGCGAATCACAGAGCCCTAATCACTAAACCCTGAAGAGTGAATCACAGAGCCCTAATCACTAAACCCTGAAGAGTGAATCACAGAGCCCTAATCACTAAACCCTGAAGAGTGAATCACAGAGCCCTAATCACTAAACCCTCAAGAGTGAATCACAGAGCCCTAATCACTAAACCCTGAAGAGTGAATCACTGAGTACTAATCACTAAACCCTCAAGCGCGAATCAGAGAGTACTAATCACTAAACCCTCAAGAGTGAATCACAGAGCCCTAATCACTAAACCCTGAAGAGTGAATCACAGAGCCCTAATCACTAAACCCTCAAGAGTGAAACAGAGCCCTAATCACTAAACCCTCAAGAGTGAATCACAGAGCCCTAAACACTAAAACCCTCAAGAGTGAATCACAGAGCCCTAATCACTAAACCCTCAAGAGTGAATCACAGAGCCCTAATCACTAAACCCTCAAGAGTGAATCAGAGAATACTAATCACTAAACCCTCAAGAGTGAATCACAGAGCCCTAATCACTAAACCCTCAAGAGTGAATCAGAGAGTACTAATCACTAAACCCTCAAGAGTGAATCAGAGAGTACTAATCACTAAACCCTCAAGAGTGAATCAGAGAGTACTAATCACTAAACCCTCAAGAGTGAACCAGAGTACTAATCACTAAACTCCTCTATAACCTTTAAATCGTTCAGATGGACCATCAAACCCTAAACCAGTGGTGATTAATTGGCCCATTAAGGTATTTCACTGGACTGGACCAAGTACTGGAAAAATACTGAAACAGAGCTGATAAATGTGAAAAAGTTTGTAGTTTCAGTGACTTCAGTTCTCTTAAGATGATCCAGTGTGACCTCTGTAGTAGATCTGTTTCAGTTTTATCCAATCACATGCGTGTCTGTAACTGATTCAGCTGAAGAAGCTCGAGAGAGAGAGACAGGAACAGAAGAGTTTTCATTCACTATCTCAGATCTGATTAGTGAAGTGATGGTCTGACTTTACCTTCACCATGAAAACAGATGTTTAAAGAGGAATAAACGGAGAAGTGTTTCTTCTCTCCCAGTTCCAGTCAGCATGTGGGTGTTGTGACAGGTTGTTTATTAACTGGAATGTACAGGTACTCTCACGGCTGTGTGTGACGCTGGTACCGCTTTCATCTTCAGTAATATCTTTCTCCTGCGCAGAGTCACGCTCATGTACCTCAACCGGCTTTTTATCCTCACTTCTACCGTTTACAGTTATATATTTATAAAATACTAGTTTGTTGTATTTTGCAGAACGTTTTGTTAGAAAATTTCGTGGTCAGGGACAAACAAAAGTAATAACAGTGGGAGTGAGTGTGAGTGGAATTAAAACACACACACACACACACACACACACAAACATCTCTGTTTCAGAGCCCATGGTGTGAGTTTATAGTCTTAAAATCAAGCATCAGTTAGAAACAAATTAAAATGGTTTATTGTTTATTTATAGGCATTAACTAGTCACTAATGGTGCAGCATTAAAAGGTCAGTAGTGTTGTCACTCAGTTCCTGATCTGGATCTTTAGAAAGGAGGAATTTTATGCAACTGGACCTTCACACATTTGAGTACTGGACTAAACCCTTAACCCCTGACTCTGACCACTAAACCCTCACCATACTCCACTTTTTAAGGAGGAGGGGCTTCTTTAGTGAATGAGCTTTTGGGAACGTGCACAGACTACTGATGAAGGGATAGTGAATACTGGAGTAACCCCTAAACACTAACCCCTAAACACTAACCCCTAACCACTGTGTTGTAAAGGGAGGGATGGTGTAATAAAGCAGAATGAGACTCCTAATGCAGGTCAAAGGTCAAACCCTGGGGAGGTGTGTGTGTGTGTGTGTGTGTAGCATCAGAATGTTTCTGTCCACATCAGGATGTTTCTGTCCATGTCACACCTTATCACCATGGCAACAGAGCATGTAAACATGATGTTGAAGCTAAAGTGAACTATTGTAAACACTCATGATAATGTAACACACGTGATGATGTAAGACAAGTGTGTCATGGCTTTAAATGGATTTTTTTTATATAAAGAATGTGTAAATATAAACACAAACCGAGGGGGCGTGGCTACTTAGGAAGCAATAAGGTATTTATTTACTGACATTTTACTGCCATGTGAATTTTATTTGATCTTTTATATTAATGAACATGGGCGCATGGATGGGATTCACCTCCAGTGTATAAATACCGATATTAACATTTATAGTAATTAACGTATTTTTCCAGACTATATGAAGACGAGTCGCATACATGTTTAACTCGGATTTCACTTTAATTAGCTTTAACTATTTTGCTAGCAAGCTTGGCTTTGTATTTTACAAACACAATCAAATAGTTTACTGAATGTTAGCTAGCGTAGTACCGAACTTTCTAATATTACTCTAGGTGTAGTATTTTATGAGAAACTTAAACAAGTTTTAAAACTTGGTGGTGATGTTACATGATCAAGTCTGTGATTGGCTGATTAGATTCGACGTATGCTCTTTTTGACCCAGAGATGCTATTTATTCAGACATTCATGTGACTTTTACGTTTATATTGAAGCTTTTCATATTGCACTTTCTCTCCAATTTGGTCTCCTGCCAGTTCCCACCCACCAGCCAGCTCTCCTGTAGTACATGAGAGCTACCAGCCAGGGAGCGTGAAGGTTAACGCACGCTTCCTCTGAGACACGTGAAGCCAGCCAAACGCATCGTAACGAACTGCTGCTCACGCAGCACCAAGGGGCAGCGTAACACACTCGGAGGGAAACGCTTTCCACCCTCTTCCACATTTATGAGTGAACAGATGCCCACGATGGGCTAGTACTGCTGTGATTGACAGGAGAGAGAGCGTATGCCCCTCCCACACAGACAGCATGGACTGTTTTGCTCCCTTGGCTTCAGGCCATAGATGGCTGCGGCATCATCAGTATTCAAACTTGTGATATTGTTCTTTTTCTTTTACAAATCAGAGACACTTATAGTCGGGAAAAATACGCTAATTTGGAATGATTTTGGATTTACTGCATCACATGGAAGAACAGAAAGTGGAAAAATGGATCTGTAACTGTGGTTTGATTTAATAAAATACCACGAGTATTGTTTTAGCAGCAGGGAAATGAAAAATTGAAAATATATGATTAGCCAGTGTTTAATATTTTTTTGCCAAACTCACACTTATGGTGTTTTTTCCCCCTCAGTGCCATGAGGACAGTGTTCATGTGTCAGAGATAATGTCATTAATAAAGAGCAAAATCATGTGAAAGAACACTGCAAACATAATGTGCTGCGTGTAAGGGGTGAGTTATTATTATATTAGTGTTGTAACAACACGTTGTAGGTAAGTGCACGGCTCTACAGTGCGACCATTTCACTCGGATTTGTGACTGAAAAGTATTTTGTGCGACTGTGAATAAATATTTATTCGCACCGGTGCGAGTGACCTGTTCGGAATTGTATAATACAATGGGAATAAAAACTACAGCAAGTCCAAAATGCATCTACACCATGCAACAGTTACTTTCACACTGCTTTTCATCTCCTCAGTCAACCGAACAAGTGTGGAAATACTGCAGAGAAGTCATTATGATGACGAGAGTAACTCTGTACGTCGTCTGCCTCAACTTCCCGATCTCACAAACCGCCATCTTTTATTGATCACAAAGAATGACCTGAACCTGCACCTGCTCGTGTAGACACAGCGGATTCGCGCGGAGTAAATTAATAATAATGCTAACACTACAAGGCGGGATTAATTCAAACTTCTTTATTAAATAATTCCTCACCAATCATAATCAAGATTAGCAACTGTTCAGTCTGTAAACATACAGTACACTGCTGCTCTCCTTCCCTCTCTTCACTAACTCTAATACACAGCGTGTTCACTTTATTTAAACTCGGCGTTGCCAGATATCACTAGAAAAGCCAATTCCGTTTCCATGTTTTGATTTAATCCCCCCAAAAAACGCAATATTATCAGCAGACATGGCAACACTACTCGGGGAACTGATCTAAAAGTGATAAACAAACAAAAATAAAACTACTAAAATGTAAAGACAGAAAATGTGCTTAGTTATAAATAAATAATTTAATATATAAAATAGATATCATAATAACTTCATAAAATATAAAAAAATGAGAAATTAAATAATGTTTAATTAATATGGGTTGCATTTAATATCAGTTTGACATTAAGCTTAGTAAGTTATTTCCTTAGAAAGCTATTAGCCTTTTTCCTAATATGGATAATTTTTGTGTTAGTCTACTTTTAATTAGGACTCTTTATTGTTTAAGATATTTAGAAATAAATATTTCATGCTTGTTTATCAATTAACCAACAGTATTTCTCATTGCTATTATTTTAATTCAATTAACAGAGACCATGAGCAGAGAGCTTACATTTAACTGTTTATAAACCTCCTGATTAAAGTTTAAATAAAAAAAGATTGGTATCTGGATCGGTTTCGGCTGTAAAAATCCTGATCGGGGAATCCCTAATGAGCACCATTAAACTAAAGCGCTTTGTATCTGACAGGTAAATGAACTCACCCAATCACATCCTATATGAGATTATTCAGATATCTACACAATATACACAGAGCGGTTCGAGAACTGACTCCAGCCCAGAACCATGACAGTGGAACTGTCTAATAGTGTAGCTTTAAATATATTTAAGAGGAGCAGACTTCATACACTGAACATTGATGTTTATTGTATTTGTTTACAAGGTGGAACAGGTTAACGGTTGTTTTTTACATACAGTCTGTAAAATTAATTGAAAATATTACATTTGGTTTATCAGAAGGTAAATTAATTAGTCATGGCTCACACTGTGTTCCTAAATTCTGTCATAAAAAGTTTTCTCATGCCTACTTGTGTGCTATATTGTGGCACATTAACATTACCATCTCTTAAAAAAAAAAAAAAAACCCTAAACTTCAACTGTGCTCCAAAATTTTTGACTATGCTCATAAATTTTTGTAAAATTAGGAGCACAAGTGCCCCTAAAAGAAATTGTTACCGTAGAACCCTGAAGTGGTGTTCCTCTTCATATTAGCACTGTTCACTGCTTGGATTAAAAACATAAATAACGAGAACTGTAACCAGGAATGTTTTTAAACCATCAGTCCGAGTCCAATGTGTTGAGTTCCAGTGTGCTAACCTGAGTGTTAGCATTTTAAACACATACAGTGTTGATTTTAAGCAGATTTACTCTAAAAGAAGAGATTCAGTAATACCATAGCCTCAAACAAATGAAGCGGAGAGGCTATCACAGCTGCCTTATACCCTGCTACAGGCCTTTACTATCTAGTGGATCTTTACAGCACCTCCATGACAGTGGGTCAGTGTACAGTCTAGCAGCTCGTATTGACTGGGTTTCCAGGGCTGTCAGGTTTCAGCACAATTTCCAGAACAACTGCATAGTACAGTACTAACAGTACTTACAGTACCTACAGTACTTACAGTAAAAGTGTTTTAAAAGGAACTTCAGCATTTAAGTCAATAGCATCCAAATGAAGTTATTCACTGAATAATGAATAAAACGTTGGCATAAAATACCCATCTTTAGGGTGTGTGAGTGTGTGTGTGAGTGAGTATGTGTGTGTGTGTGTGAGTGAGAGAGAGAGAGAGAGAGTGTGAGTGTGTGCTAGTGTGTGTGAGTGCGTGTCCTCCAGAGCAAAGAAATAACTATAAACTGTTGATGGAGCTATTTCACCCTGCAATTCTGTTTATCTTTACATTACTCTCATCTAACACACATTACTCTACATTACTCTCATCTAACACACATTACTCTACATTACTCTCATCTAACACAAATTACTCTACATTACTCTCATCTAACACACATTACTCTACATTACTCTCATCTAACACACATTACATTACTCTCATCTAACACACATTACTCTACATTACTCTCATCCAACATGCATTACTCTACATTACTCTCATCTAACACACATTACTCTACATTACTCTCATCTAACACGCATTACTTTCATCTAACACACATTACTCTCCATTACTCTCATCTAACACACATTACTCTACATTACTCTCATCTAACACACATTACTCTACATTACTCTCATCTAACACACATTACTCTACATTACTCTCATCCAACATGCATTACTCTACATTACTCTCATCTAACACACATTACATTACTCTCATCTAACACACATTACTCTACATTACTCTCATCCAACATGCATTACTCTACATTACTCTCATCTAACACACATTACTCTACATTACTCTCATCTAACACGCATTACTCTCATCTAACACACATTACTCTACATTACTCTCATCTAACACACATTACTCTACATTACTCTCATCTAACACACATTATTCTACATTACTCTCATCTAACACACATTACTCTACATTACTCTCATCTAACACACATTACATTACTCTCATCTAATACACATTACTCTACATTACTCTCATCCAACATGCATTACTCTACATTACTCTCATCTAACACACATTACTCTACATTACTCTCATCTAACACGCATTACTTTCATCTAACACACATTACTCTCCATTACTCTCATCTAACACACATTACTCTACATTACTGTCATCTAACACACATTACTCTACATTACTCTCATCTAACACACATTACTCTACATTACTCTCATCTAACACACATTACTCTACATTACTCTCATCTAACACACATTACTCTACATTACTCTCATCCAACATGCATTACTCTACATTACTCTCATCTAACACACATTACATTACTCTCATCTAACACACATTACTCTACATTACTCTCATCCAACATGCATTACTCTACATTACTCTCATCTAACACACATTACTCTACATTACTCTCATCTAACACGCATTACTCTCATCTAACACACATTACTCTCCATTACTCTCATCTAACACACATTACTCTACATTACTCTCATCTAACACACATTACTCTACATTACTCTCATCTAACACACATTACTCTACATTACTCTCATCTAACACACATTACTCTCATCTAACACACACACTACTCTACATTACTCTCATCTAACACACATTACTCTACATTACTCTCATCTAACACACATTACTCTACATTACTCTCATCTAACACACACTACTCTACATTACTCTCATCTAACACACATTACTCTACATTACTCTCATCTAACACACACACTACTCTACATTACTCTCATCTAACACACATTACTCTACATTACTCTCATCCAACATGCATTACTCTCATCTAACACACATTACATTACTCTCATCTAACACACATTACTCTACATTACTCTCATCTAACATGCATTACTCTACATTACTCTCATCTAACACACATTACTCTCATCTAACACACATTACTCTCATCTAACATGCATTACTCTACATTACTCTCATCTAACACACATTACTCTACATTACTCTCATCTAACACACATTACTCTACATTACTCTCATCTAACACACACACTACTCTACATTACTCTCATCTAACATGCATTACTCTACATTACTCTCATCTAACACACATTACTCTACATTACTCTCATCTAACACACATTACTCTACATTACTCTCATCTAACATGCATTACTCTACATTACTCTCATCTAACATGCATTACTCTACATTACTCTCATCTAACACACATTACTCTCATCTAACACACATTACTCTCATTTAACACACACACTACTCTACATTACTCTCATCTAACACACACACTACTCTACATTACTCTCATCTAACACACATTACTCTCATCTAACACACATTACTCTACATTACTCTCATCTAACACACATTACTCTCATCTAACACACATTACTCTACATTACTCTCATCTAACACACATTACATTACTCTCATCTAACACACATTATTCTACATTACTCTCATCCAACATGCATTACTCTCATCTAACACACATTACTCTACATTACTCTCATCTAACACACATTACTCTACATTACTGTCATCTAACACACATTACTCTACATTACTCTCATCTAACACACATTACTCTACATTACTCTCATCTAACACACATTACTCTACATTACTCTCATCTAACACACATTACTCTACATTACTCTCATCCAACATGCATTACTCTACATTACTCTCATCTAACACACATTACTCTACATTACTCTCATCTAACACGCATTACTCTCATCCAACATGCATTACTCTCATCTAACACACATTACTCTACATTACTCTCATCTAACACACATTACTCTACATTACTCTCATCCAACATGCATTACTCTACATTACTCTCATCTAACACACATTACATTACTCTCATCTAACACACATTACTCTACATTACTCTCATCCAACATGCATTACTCTACATTACTCTCATCTAACACACATTACTCTACATTACTCTCATCTAACACACATTACTCTACATTACTCTCATCTAACACACATTACTCTACATTACTCTCATCTAACACACATTACTCTACATTACTCTCATCCAACATGCATTACTCTACATTACTCTCATCTAACACACATTACATTACTCTCATCTAACACACATTACTCTACATTACTCTCATCCAACATGCATTACTCTACATTACTCTCATCTAACACACATTACTCTCATCTAACACACATTACTCTACATTACTCTCATCTAACACACATTACTCTACATTACTCTCATCTAACACACATTACATTACTCTCATCTAACACACATTACTCTACATTACTCTCATCCAACATGCATTACTCTACATTACTCTCATCTAACACACATTACTCTACATTACTCTCATCTAACACGCATTACTTTCATCTAACACACATTACTCTCCATTACTCTCATCTAACACACATTACTCTACATTACTCTCATCTAACACACATTACTCTACATTACTCTCATCTAACACACATTACTCTACATTACTCTCATCTAACACACATTACTCTACATTACTCTCATCCAACATGCATTACATTACTCTCATCTAACACACATTACTCTACATTACTCTCATCCAACATGCATTACTCTACATTACTCTCATCTAACACACATTACTCTACATTACTCTCATCTAACACGCATTACTCTCATCTAACACACATTACTCTCCATTACTCTCATCTAACACACATTACTCTACATTACTCTCATCTAACACACATTACTCTACATTACTCTCATCTAACACACATTACTCTACATTACTCTCATCTAACACACATTACTCTCATCTAACACACACACTACTCTACATTACTCTCATCTAACACACATTACTCTACATTACTCTCATCTAACACACATTACTCTACATTACACTCATCTAACACACACTACTCTACATTACTCTCATCTAACACACATTACTCTACATTACTCTCATCTAACACACATTACTCTACATTACTCTCATCTAACACACACACTATTATTATTTATTATTATTATTTATTTTATTTGTATAGCGCTTTTTACAATAGACATTGTCTCAAAGCAGCTTTACAGAAATATCAACATGGTATACAGATATTAAAGGTGCAAATTTATCCCAACTGAGCAAGCCACTGAGTGGCGACGGTGGCAAGGAAAAACTCCCTAAGATGTTTTAAGAGGAAGAAACCTTGAGAGGAACCCGACTCAGAAGGGAACCCATCCTCATCTGGGTAACAACAGATAGTGTGAAAAAGTTCATTATGGATTTATATGAAGTCTGTATGGCCTTAGGAGCAGCCGTAGTCCCAGCAGTCTGGAATTAGAGAAGATTTGAGCTCCATCCAGAGGCAGAAAGGATCTGGATCTCTAGTATCTCCATAAATTCATGTGGGGCTCGGCGAAAGGAGAGAGGGAGAAAAAAGATTATTATGACTGCGAAGTAGTAGAACAGAATCTAGTCAGGGTAGGCTTGAGTAAACAAATACGTTTTAAGCCTAGACTTAAACACTGAGACACACTACTCTACATTACTCTCATCTAACACACATTACTCTACATTACTCTCATCCAACATGCATTACTCTCATCTAACACACATTACATTACTCTCATCTAACACACATTACATTACTCTCATCTAACACACATTACTCTACATTACTCTCATCTAACATGCATTACTCTACATTACTCTCATCTAACACACATTACTCTCATCTAACACACATTACTCTCATCTAACATGCATTACTCTACATTACTCTCATCTAACACACATTACTCTACATTACTCTCATCTAACACACATTACTCTACATTACTCTCATCTAACACACACACTACTCTACATTACTCTCATCTAACATGCATTACTCTACATTACTCTCATCTAACACACATTACTCTACATTACTCTCATCTAACACACATTACTCTACATTACTCTCATCTAACATGCATTACTCTACATTACTCTCATCTAACATGCATTACTCTACATTACTCTCATCTAACACACATTACTCTCATCTAACACACATTACTCTCATTTAACACACACACTACTCTACATTACTCTCATCTAACACACACACTACTCTACATTACTCTCATCTAACACACATTACTCTCATCTAACACACATTACTCTACATTACTCTCATCTAACACACATTACTCTCATCTAACACACATTACTCTACATTACTCTCATCTAACACACATTACATTACTCTCATCTAACACACATTATTCTACATTACTCTCATCCAACATGCATTACTCTCATCTAACACACATTACTCTACATTACTCTCATCTAACACACATTACTCTCATCTAACACACATTACTCTACATTACTCTCATCTAACACACACTACTCTACATTACTCTCATCTAACACACATTACTCTCATCTAACACACATTACTCTCATCTAACACACATTACTCTACATTACTCTCATCTAACACACATTACTCTCATCTAGCACACATTACTCTCATCTAACACACATTACTCTACATTACTCTCATCTAACACACATTACTCTCATCTAACACACATTACTCTACATTACTCTCATCTAACACACATTACTCTCATCTAACACACATTACTCTCCATTACTCTCATCCAACATGCATTACTCTACATTACTCTCATCTAACACACATTACTCTACATTACTCTCATCTAACACGCATTACTTTCATCTAACACACATTACTCTCCATTACTCTCATCTAACACACATTACTCTACATTACTCTCATCTAACACACATTACTCTACATTACTCTCATCTAACACACATTACTCTACATTACTCTCATCCAACATGCATTACTCTACATTACTCTCATCTAACACACATTACATTACTCTCATCTAACACACATTACTCTACATTACTCTCATCCAACATGCATTACTCTACATTACTCTCATCTAACACACATTACTCTACATTACTCTCATCTAACACGCATTACTCTCATCTAACACACATTACTCTACATTACTCTCATCTAACACACATTACTCTACATTACTCTCATCTAACACACATTATTCTACATTACTCTCATCTAACACACATTACTCTACATTACTCTCATCTAACACACATTACATTACTCTCATCTAATACACATTACTCTACATTACTCTCATCCAACATGCATTACTCTACATTACTCTCATCTAACACACATTACTCTACATTACTCTCATCTAACACGCATTACTTTCATCTAACACACATTACTCTCCATTACTCTCATCTAACACACATTACTCTACATTACTGTCATCTAACACACATTACTCTACATTACTCTCATCTAACACACATTACTCTACATTACTCTCATCTAACACACATTACTCTACATTACTCTCATCTAACACACATTACTCTACATTACTCTCATCCAACATGCATTACTCTACATTACTCTCATCTAACACACATTACATTACTCTCATCTAACACACATTACTCTACATTACTCTCATCCAACATGCATTAATCTACATTACTCTCATCTAACACACATTACTCTACATTACTCTCATCTAACACGCATTACTCTCATCTAACACACATTACTCTCCATTACTCTCATCTAACACACATTACTCTACATTACTCTCATCTAACACACATTACTCTACATTACTCTCATCTAACACACATTACTCTACATTACTCTCATCTAACACACATTACTCTCATCTAACACACACACTACTCTACATTACTCTCATCTAACACACATTACTCTACATTACTCTCATCTAACACACATTACTCTACATTACTCTCATCTAACACACACTACTCTACATTACTCTCATCTAACACACATTACTCTACATTACTCTCATCTAACACACACACTACTCTACATTACTCTCATCTAACACACATTACTCTACATTACTCTCATCCAACATGCATTACTCTCATCTAACACACATTACATTACTCTCATCTAACACACATTACTCTACATTACTCTCATCTAACATGCATTACTCTACATTACTCTCATCTAACACACATTACTCTCATCTAACACACATTACTCTCATCTAACATGCATTACTCTACATTACTCTCATCTAACACACATTACTCTACATTACTCTCATCTAACACACATTACTCTACATTACTCTCATCTAACACACACACTACTCTACATTACTCTCATCTAACATGCATTACTCTACATTACTCTCATCTAACACACATTACTCTACATTACTCTCATCTAACACACATTACTCTACATTACTCTCATCTAACATGCATTACTCTACATTACTCTCATCTAACATGCATTACTCTACATTACTCTCATCTAACACACATTACTCTCATCTAACACACATTACTCTCATTTAACACACACACTACTCTACATTACTCTCATCTAACACACACACTACTCTACATTACTCTCATCTAACACACATTACTCTCATCTAACACACATTACTCTACATTACTCTCATCTAACACACATTACTCTCATCTAACACACATTACTCTACATTACTCTCATCTAACACACATTACATTACTCTCATCTAACACACATTATTCTACATTACTCTCATCCAACATGCATTACTCTCATCTAACACACATTACTCTACATTACTCTCATCTAACACACATTACTCTACATTACTGTCATCTAACACACATTACTCTACATTACTCTCATCTAACACACATTACTCTACATTACTCTCATCTAACACACATTACTCTACATTACTCTCATCTAACACACATTACTCTACATTACTCTCATCCAACATGCATTACTCTACATTACTCTCATCTAACACACATTACATTACTCTCATCTAACACACATTACTCTACATTACTCTCATCCAACATGCATTACTCTACATTACTCTCATCTAACACACATTACTCTACATTACTCTCATCTAACACGCATTACTCTCATCCAACATGCATTACTCTCATCTAACACACATTACTCTACATTACTCTCATCTAACACACATTACTCTACATTACTCTCATCCAACATGCATTACTCTACATTACTCTCATCTAACACACATTACATTACTCTCATCTAACACACATTACTCTACATTACTCTCATCCAACATGCATTACTCTACATTACTCTCATCTAACACACATTACTCTACATTACTCTCATCTAACACACATTACTCTACATTACTCTCATCTAACACACATTACTCTACATTACTCTCATCTAACACACATTACTCTACATTACTCTCATCCAACATGCATTACTCTACATTACTCTCATCTAACACACATTACATTACTCTCATCTAACACACATTACTCTACATTACTCTCATCCAACATGCATTACTCTACATTACTCTCATCTAACACACATTACTCTCATCTAACACACATTACTCTACATTACTCTCATCTAACACACATTACTCTACATTACTCTCATCTAACACACATTACATTACTCTCATCTAACACACATTACTCTACATTACTCTCATCCAACATGCATTACTCTACATTACTCTCATCTAACACACATTACTCTACATTACTCTCATCTAACACGCATTACTTTCATCTAACACACATTACTCTCCATTACTCTCATCTAACACACATTACTCTACATTACTCTCATCTAACACACATTACTCTACATTACTCTCATCTAACACACATTACTCTACATTACTCTCATCTAACACACATTACTCTACATTACTCTCATCCAACATGCATTACATTACTCTCATCTAACACACATTACTCTACATTACTCTCATCCAACATGCATTACTCTACATTACTCTCATCTAACACACATTACTCTACATTACTCTCATCTAACACGCATTACTCTCATCTAACACACATTACTCTCCATTACTCTCATCTAACACACATTACTCTACATTACTCTCATCTAACACACATTACTCTACATTACTCTCATCTAACACACATTACTCTACATTACTCTCATCTAACACACATTACTCTCATCTAACACACACACTACTCTACATTACTCTCATCTAACACACATTACTCTACATTACTCTCATCTAACACACATTACTCTACATTACACTCATCTAACACACACTACTCTACATTACTCTCATCTAACACACATTACTCTACATTACTCTCATCTAACACACATTACTCTACATTACTCTCATCTAACACACACACTATTATTATTTATTATTATTATTTATTTTATTTGTATAGCGCTTTTTACAATAGACATTGTCTCAAAGCAGCTTTACAGAAATATCAACATGGTATACAGATATTAAAGGTGCAAATTTATCCCAACTGAGCAAGCCACTGAGTGGCGACGGTGGCAAGGAAAAACTCCCTAAGATGTTTTAAGAGGAAGAAACCTTGAGAGGAACCCGACTCAGAAGGGAACCCATCCTCATCTGGGTAACAACAGATAGTGTGAAAAAGTTCATTATGGATTTATATGAAGTCTGTATGGCCTTAGGAGCAGCCGTAGTCCCAGCAGTCTGGAATTAGAGAAGATTTGAGCTCCATCCAGAGGCAGAAAGGATCTGGATCTCTAGTATCTCCATAAATTCATGTGGGGCTCGGCGAAAGGAGAGAGGGAGAAAAAAGATTATTATGACTGCGAAGTAGTAGAACAGAATCTAGTCAGGGTAGGCTTGAGTAAACAAATACGTTTTAAGCCTAGACTTAAACACTGAGACACACTACTCTACATTACTCTCATCTAACACACATTACTCTACATTACTCTCATCCAACATGCATTACTCTCATCTAACACACATTACATTACTCTCATCTAACACACATTACATTACTCTCATCTAACACACATTACTCTACATTACTCTCATCTAACATGCATTACTCTACATTACTCTCATCTAACACACATTACTCTCATCTAACACACATTACTCTCATCTAACATGCATTACTCTACATTACTCTCATCTAACACACATTACTCTACATTACTCTCATCTAACACACATTACTCTACATTACTCTCATCTAACACACACACTACTCTACATTACTCTCATCTAACATGCATTACTCTACATTACTCTCATCTAACACACATTACTCTACATTACTCTCATCTAACACACATTACTCTACATTACTCTCATCTAACATGCATTACTCTACATTACTCTCATCTAACATGCATTACTCTACATTACTCTCATCTAACACACATTACTCTCATCTAACACACATTACTCTCATTTAACACACACACTACTCTACATTACTCTCATCTAACACACACACTACTCTACATTACTCTCATCTAACACACATTACTCTCATCTAACACACATTACTCTACATTACTCTCATCTAACACACATTACTCTCATCTAACACACATTACTCTACATTACTCTCATCTAACACACATTACATTACTCTCATCTAACACACATTATTCTACATTACTCTCATCCAACATGCATTACTCTCATCTAACACACATTACTCTACATTACTCTCATCTAACACACATTACTCTCATCTAACACACATTACTCTACATTACTCTCATCTAACACACACTACTCTACATTACTCTCATCTAACACACATTACTCTCATCTAACACACATTACTCTCATCTAACACACATTACTCTACATTACTCTCATCTAACACACATTACTCTCATCTAGCACACATTACTCTCATCTAACACACATTACTCTACATTACTCTCATCTAACACACATTACTCTCATCTAACACACATTACTCTACATTACTCTCATCTAACACACATTACTCTCATCTAACACACATTACTCTCCATTACTCTCATCTAACATGCATTACTCTACATTACTCTCATCTAACACACATTACTCTCATCTAACACACATTACTCTACATTACTCTCATCTAACACACATTACTCTACATTACTCTCATCTAACACACATTACTCTACATTACTCTCATCTAACATGCATTACTCTACATTACTCTCATCTAACACACATTACTCTACATTACTCTCATCTAACACGCATTACTCTACATTACTCTCATCTAACACACATTACTCTCATCTAACACACATTACTCTCCATTACTCTCATCTAACACACATTACTCTCCATTACTCTCATCTAACACACATTACTCTACATTACTCTCATCTAACACGCATTACTCTACATTACTCTCATCTAACACACATTACTCTACATTACTCTCATCTAACACACATTACTCTCATCTAACACCCATTACTCTATATAACTCTCATCTAACACACATTACTCTACATTACTCTCATCTAACACACATTACTCTCATCTAACACACATTACTCTACATTACTCTCATCTAACACACATTACTCTCATCTAACACACATTACTCTCCATTACTCTCATCTAACATGCATTACTCTACATTACTCTCATCTAACACACATTACTCTCATCTAACACACATTACTCTACATTACTCTCATCTAATACACATTACTCTACATTACTCTCATCTAACACGCATTACTCTACATTACTCTCATCTAACATGCATTACTCTACATTACTCTCATCTAACACACATTACTCTACATTACTCTCATCTAACACGCATTACTCTACATTACTCTCATCTAACACACATTACTCTCATCTAACACACATTACTCTCCATTACTCTCATCTAACACACATTACTCTCCATTACTCTCATCTAACACACATTACTCTACATTACTCTCATCTAACACGCATTACTCTACATTACTCTCATCTAACACACATTACTCTACATTACTCTCATCTAACACACATTACTCTCATCTAACACCCATTACTCTATATAACTCTCATCTAACACACATCACTCTACATTACTCTCATCTAACACACATTACTCTCATCTAACACACACACTACCCTACATTACTCTCATCTAACACACACACTACTCTACATTACTCTCATCTAACACACATTACTCTACATTACTCTCATCTAACACACACACTACTCTACATTACTCTCATCTAACACACATTACTCTCATCTAACACACATTACTCTACATTACTCTCATCTAACACGCATTACTCTACATTACTCTCATCTAACACACATTACTCTCATCTAACACACATTACTCTACATTACTCTCATCTAACACACATTACTCTCATCTAACACACACACTACTCTACATTACTCTCATCTAACACACGTTACTCTACATTACTCTCATCTAACACACATTACTCTCATCTAACACACATTACATTACTCTCATCTAACATGCATTACTCTACATTACTCTCATCTAACACACATTACTCTACATTACTCTCATCTAACACACATTACTCTACATTACTCTCATCTAACACCCATTACTCTACATTACTCTCATCTAACACACATTACTCTCATCTAACACACATTACTCTACATTACTCTCATCTAACACACATTACTCTCATCTAACACACATTACTCTACATTACTCTCATCTAACACACATTACTCTCATCTAACATGCATTACTCTACATTACTCTCATCTAACACACATTACTCTACATTACTCTCATCCAACATGCATTACTCTACATTACTCTCATCTAACACACATTACTCTACATTACTCTCATCTAACACACACACTACTCTACATTACTCTCATCTAACACACATTACTCTACATTACTCTCATCTAACACACATTACTCTACATTACTCTCATCTAACACACATTACTCTACATTACTCTCATCTAACACACATTACTCTCATCTAACACACACACTACTCTACATTACTCTCATCTAACACACATTACTCTACATTACTCTCATCTAACACACATTACTCTCATCTAACACACACTACTCTACATTACTCTCATCTAACACACATTACATTACTCTCATCTAACACACATTACTCTACATTACTCTCATCTAACACACACACTACTCTACATTACTCTCATCTAACACACATTACTCTACATTACTCTCATCCAACATGCATTACTCTCATCTAACACACATTACATTACTCTCATCTAACACACATTACATTACTCTCATCTAACACACATTACTCTACATTACTCTCATCTAACATGCATTACTCTACATTACTCTCATCTAACACACATTACTCTCATCTAACATGCATTACTCTACATTACTCTCATCTAACACACATTACTCTACATTACTCTCATCTAACACACATTACTCTACATTACTCTCATCTAACACACACACTACTCTACATTACTCTCATCTAACATGCATTACTCTACATTACTCTCATCTAACACACATTACTCTACATTACTCTCATCTAACACACATTACTCTACATTACTCTCATCTAACATGCATTACTCTACATTACTCTCATCTAACATGCATTACTCTACATTACTCTCATCTAACACACATTACTCTCATCTAACACACATTACTCTCATTTAACACACACACTACTCTACATTACTCTCATCTAACACACACACTACTCTACATTACTCTCATCTAACACACATTACTCTCATCTAACACACATTACTCTACATTACTCTCATTTAACACACATTACTCTCATCTAACACACATTACTCTACATTACTCTCATCTAACACACATTACATTACTCTCATCTAACACACATTACTCTACATTACTCTCATCCAACATGCATTACTCTCATCTAACACACATTACTCTACATTACTCTCATCTAACACACATTACTCTCATCTAACACACATTACTCTACATTACTCTCATCTAACACACATTACTCTCATCTAACACACATTACTCTACATTACTCTCATCCAACATGCATTACTCTCATCTAACACACATTACTCTACATTACTCTCATCTAACACACATTACTCTCATCTAACACACATTACTCTACATTACTCTCATCTAACACACATTACTCTCATCTAACACACACACTACTCTACATTACTCTCATCTAACACACATTACTCTACATTACTCTCATCTAACACACATTACTCTCATCTAGCACACATTACTCTCATCTAACACACTTTACTCTACATTACTCTCATCTAACACACATTACTCTCATCTAACACACATTACTCTACATTACTCTCATCTAACACACATTACTCTCATCTAACACACATTACTCTCCATTACTCTCATCTAACATGCATTACTCTACATTACTCTCATCTAACACACATTACTCTCATCTAACACACATTACTCTACATTACTCTCATCTAACATGCATTACTCTACATTACTCTCATCTAACACACATTACTCTACATTACTCTCATCTAACACGCATTACTCTACATTACTCTCATCTAACACACATTACTCTCATCTAACACACATTAATCTCCATTACTCTCATCTAACACACATTACTCTCCATTACTCTCATCTAACACACATTACTCTACATTACTCTCATCTAACACGCATTACTCTACATTACTCTCATCTAACACACATTACTCTACATTACTCTCATCTAACACACATTACTCTCATCTAACACCCATTACTCTATATAACTCTCATCTAACACACATTACTCTACATTACTCTCATCTAACACACATTACTCTCATCTAACACACATTACTCTACATTACTCTCATCTAACACACATTACTCTCATCTAACACACATTACTCTCCATTACTCTCATCTAACATGCATTACTCTACATTACTCTCATCTAACACACATTACTCTCATCTAACACACATTACTCTCATCTAACACACATTACTCTACATTACTCTCATCTAACACGCATTACTCTACATTACTCTCATCTAACACACATTACTCTACATTACTCTCATCTAACACACACACTACTCTACATTACTCTCATCTAACACACATTACTCTACATTACTCTCATCTAACACACATTACTCTCATCTAACACACACACTACTCTACATTACTCTCATCTAACACACATTACTCTACATTACTCTCATCTAACACACATCACTCTACATTACTCTCATCTAACACACACACTACTCTACATTACTCTCATCTAACACACATTACTCTACATTACTCTCATCTACCACACATCACTCTACATTACTCTCATCTAACACACACACTACTCTACATTACTCTCATCTAACACACATTACTCTCATCTAACACACATTACTCTCATCTAACACATTACGTTACTCTCATCTAACACACATTACTCTACATTACTCTCACCTAACATACACTACTCTACATTACTCTCATCTAACACACATTACTCTCATCTAACACACATTACTCTCATCTAACACATTACGTTACTCTCATCTAACACACATTACTCTACATTACTCTCACCTAACATACACTACTCTACATTACTCTCATCTAACACACACAACTCTATATTAACACACATTACTCTACATTACTCTCACCTAACATACACTACTCTACATTACTCTCATCTAACACACACAACTCTATATTAACTCTCATTTAACACACATTTGTTGACTGGGCAAAACAAAAGGCTGGAAATGTAAGTGTTAGTAAAAAGAAACAGCTGGAGGTGAATTGGGAACAGGTCAGTAAGATGATTGGGGATAAAAAGATTATCTTAGAGAGGTGGAGTCTCTCAGAAGTAAAGATGGGCCGAGGTTCACCAATCTGCAATAAACCGCGTCTACAATTTGTGGAACAATTTCAGAATAACGTTCCTCAACATAAAATTGTAAAGACATAATAATATATGATACATTTCTGTATTATAAATTCTTTATTCTAATATTTTGAGATACTGGATTTTTGATTTCCGTGAGCTGTAAGCTGTAATAATCGAGATTAAAACAAAAATGTGTAATGAATCTAGAATATATGAAAGTTCCACTTTTTGAATTAAACTATGGAAAAAAAAAACGAAATTTTACACGATATTCAAATTTTTTTGAGATGCAAAAATGAAACTGAATTGAATCTTCAGTAAGGACTTTATCCTGGTCAGGGAGGTGGTGGATGGGTGCCATTCCTTCACAGGACACCATGCATTCACACATGGGGGCAATTTAATATAGCCACTCCACCTACTGGCATGTTTTTGGATGGTTTGAGGTAACCTGAAGAAAACCCAGATGAACACAGGGGGAATATGTGAAACTCAGCACAGAGTGTAACCCAAGATCAGGATTGAACCTGGAACTTGAAGCTGTGAGAAGACGATTAGACTGCACCATCTTGCAGTAAAAACAAACCATAGTAATACCATTTGGGATTAAATAAATTTGTGCATCAATTGTGTGCCATCTAGTGGTGAAAAGACAAAACAGAACAACATGAAGTGGAAGATTAAAGGACCAGTAAACTCTCATAAAATTATTTCGAGAATCTTTCATCACACGCACAACATCCCAGACGACATAGCAAGATTGCCGGGCTCTCCGTGGATTGCTGTCGGGTCCAGAAGGCGGCGCAGACGGAGGAGGGAGAGGAAGCAAAAGTGGGGATGCGGGTCCGGTATTATGTTAAGGCTAAGAAAACAACCACACAAGCCACCTTTACCGAGCCTGTTTCTCTCCAATGCCAGATCCCTAGTGAATAAAATCGACAATTTGGAATTACAACTAGCTGGAAATCGCTACGTTCATGATTGCTGTGTTTTGATTATTACTGAAACCTGGCTTCATCCGAGGATACCTGATGCTAGCATGCAGCTAGCAGGTCGTACTATGCTTCGCTGGGACAGGACTGAGGACTCCGGTAAGAGCGGGGGGGGGGGCTCTGTATGTACGTGCATGAGAATTGGTGTAATAACGGAACAATGATAGATAAACATTGTTCCCCTGACCTCGAGTACATGTCTGTAAGATGTCGGCCCTTTTTTCTACCGAGAGAGCTAACAGTAGTGATTATCACGGCTGTGTATATTCCACCCGACGCCAATGTGAACACGGCGCTCTCTCTCCTGTTGAACACCATAAATGAACAGCAGCGGGCTTACCCCGACGGTGTTCACATAATTGCAGGAGACTTTAATAAGGCGAACTTGAAGACTGTACTCCCAAAATTCTATCAACATGTTAAGTGTTTTGCTAGAGGGGCGAACACTCTGGATCATGTTTACTCCAACATTAAGCATGCGTATAGAGCCATACCTCTCCCCCACCTCGGCCAATCAGACCATCTCTCCCTACTGCTCTCCCCTGCCTACACCCCCCTCAGACGCAGTGTCAAGTCCACTATAAAGACTGTTACCACCTGGCCTGATGATGCATTCTGCAAACTACAGGACTGCTTCGAACAGACAGACTGGGATTTGTTTGAACATCAAGAGCTAGAAACATTAACAGGAACGGTACTGGACTATATCAAGTTCTGTATCGGAAATGTGACTGTGGACAAAAACATTCGGGTTTTCCAAAACCAGAAACCATGGATGACCAAACAGGTCCGCACACTCCTCAAAGCCTGCGACGCTGCCTTCAGGTCTGGTAATAGAGCTCTGTACAGAGCCGCCCGTGCCAACCTGAAAGGTGGTATTAAGGAAGCTAAGGCGGTCTGTAAGAGGAGCATAGAGTCCCACCTGTCCAGCAAAAATAAACGGGAGGTGTGGCAGGGCATACAAAACATCACGAACTACAGAGGCCATGATGCGACAACAGGAGACCTGAGTGCGATGCTGGCAGAAGAGCTAAATTGCTTCTTTGCTCGCTTTGAAACATCACAACAACAGCACTCATCTGCTCCAGCCTCACCTCCACCCTCATCTGGCTCCCGTACCAGTCCAGCCCTGCCTCCATCCCCTCCTGGTTCCTGCACCACTCTACTTACTGTGAGGGAACACGATGTTAGACGGATGTTTCTGGCAGTGAACCCCAGGAAAGCTGCTGGCCCAGACGGTGTACCTGGTAAGGTGCTCAGATCATGTGCCCACCAGCTTGCCCACATCTTTACCAGAATCTTCAATCTCTCCCTGGCCCAAGCAGTCATCCCGGCCTGCCTAAAATCAGCCACAATCATCCCAGTGCCAAATAAGTCGCCCACCACTAGCCTAAATGATTATCGTCCTGTGGCCCTCACTCCAGTTATCATGAAGTGCTTTGAAAGATTGGTTCTTCAGCACATCAAGGACTACCTCCCCCCAGACTTCGATCCTTATCAGTTTGCATATCGCGCAAACAGATCCACAGAGGATGCTATCGCCGTAGCTGTCCACTACGTGTTGAGACATCTAGAGTAGCAACAGAGCTACGTCCGGATGCTTTTTGTGGATTACAGTTCGGCTTTTAATACAATAATTCCGGACATTCTCATCACCAAATTGGTCACTCTTGGCCTCTCCCCCCCCACATGTGCCTGGATAAAGGACTTTCTCACCAACCGGTCTCAGACAGTGAGACTCGGACCCCACCTCTCCTCCACTCGCACGTTGAGCACAGGTTCTCCACAGGGCTGTGTGCTGAGCCCCCTCCTGTACTGTCTCTACACATACGACTGTAGTCCAGTCCACAACAATAATCTTATCATCAAGTTTGCTGACGACACCACAGTGGTCGGACTCATCTCAAAAGGAGATGAGGTAGCCTACAGAGAGGAAGTCCTAAACTTGGCAGCCTGGTGTTCAAAGAAAAATCTGGCTCTAAACACCAAGAAAACCAAGGAACTCATTGTAGACTTCAGGAAGCACAACACTGAGCTGGCCCCCCTTTTCATCAGTGGTGAGTGTGTGGAGAGGGTCCACACTTTCCGGTTTCTTGGCGTCCTTATCTCTGCAGACATCTCCTGGACGGACAACATCACAGCGGTTATCAAGAAGGCTCAAACGCGGCTACACTTCCTGAGGGTTCTCAGGAAGAACAATCTGGACCCCAATCTGCTGCTGATCTTCTACCGCTCATCCGTCGAGAGCCTGCTGACATACTGTATCACGGTGTGGTACGGTAGCTGCACCGCAGCAGACAGGGAGAGGCTTCAGAGAGTAGTAAGAGCAGCACAGAAGATCAGTGGCTGCCCTCTCCCCTCCCTGATGGATATTTACACCTCCCGTTGACTCAGCAGAGGAAAAACCATCATTAAAGACAGTTCTCACCCTGGCTTTGATCTGTTCAATCTGTTGCCCTCAGGGAGACGTTACAGGTGCATCAAAACAAGGACTAATAGATTTAAGAATAGTTTTTTCCCAAAAGCTATTACCATTCTAAACACATACATGTACTGAGTTCACAGCATATGTATATAGTGTCTCAAAACTGTGCATTTCATAGTACCTCCCCCATCCGCCCCAATATCTTGTTTATTTATCTTGTTTATTTATCTGTTTATTTATCTTATTTATCTTGTTTATTCTTCTTGTTTACGTAATGTACATGTTGGCACGGAACAAAAAAGGAGTGGCTCTTAATTTCATTGTACATGTGTATAGTGACAATAAAAGGCATTCATCATTCATAAAATCTGTAAACTCATTAACTGTAGAAACACATGAACACTAAGATTATTAATTCTGTAAACTCACATTAATGCATCCTCCCAGGTGTTAAGGTCCATGTGGCTCTTTTCCGTGATGATGTCCTTGTCCCTGATCTTCTTTTGACCTCCTGGGGCACATTGTCCGGCGAGATGTGAATACAGGACTTTTTTGGGAATGTGTTAGTCATGCATTCGAATGACATTCTTCAGTACACTGGAGTTGTTGCATCTATCCTTCCAACTGATGTTTAGTATTTTTCTGAGGAACCTCTGTTGGTGTGACTCTAGAGCCTTCAGGTTTCTGCTATACATGGTCTAGGTTTCTGAGCTGTACAGTAGGATGGGCAGTACTACAACTTTATACACCAGAATTTTTGTCTTTGCCTAGATGTCATGATTCTCAAAAACTCTTTCTCTTGAGAGTGCCCTGCTAGCACACCTGAGACAGTGATGAATTATCATCATCATGTCTGTTTTGGAGGACAGTGGCCTGAAAAATATGGGAAGTGGTCCACATTTTCTAGTCTGATGCTGTCAACAAAGAAGGTTGGGGCAGAGCAGAAGTTTTCTGCTGGGTGGGGGCTGGAAGAGGATTTGTGTCTTTTTTATATTAAGGGCCAGACCAATCTGCTTGTATGCCCCGGCAAAGTAATTAAGACTGCACTGTAAGTCCTCCTCTGAATTGACCACAAGGGCATTGTCATCAGCATATTGCAGCTCCATGATGGATGTGGTAGTGGTTTTGCTTTTAGCCCTGAATTGGTTGATGTTTAGGAGGTGTTTGTCTATCCTGTATACAAGTCTGACTCCTTAGGGTAGATTCTTGTGCATGAAATGGAGGATAGCATTGATGAAGATGGGAAATTGGGTAGGTGCAATAACAGCCCTGCTTGACTCCAGAGTCAACCCTGAAGGGATATATTGCTACAGATTACCGTTGCTGACATGCAGCTGTCTTAGTATTCACATGATCTTATCCAGGCATCTAATTTTTTACCAGAACTAAAGAGGGCCTGAGAGTTTACTGAGACTTTGGCTTAACTAAAAGGGAGAACCAGAAGGGAACACAGATATGAGGGCTTCCTGGGACATAAGACAACCAGCCACTCCACCTTCAACAAACCTGGGTGAAGGTGTGAAAGTGGGGGGTGACAGCATCCAAACATCCCAGTTCACCACAACACTCTGTACCTGTGAGCCTCTAGATCTGCTCCTTTACCTAAGAAAAAACTATTCACAAAAAGCTTGAGTAAACAAATATGTTTTCAGCCGTGACTTAAACACTGAGACTGTGTCTGAGTCCCGAACACTAATTGGAAGACTGATCCATAACTGTGGGACTCTAGAAGAGAAAGCTCTTCCCCCTGCAGTAGCCTTCGCTATTCCAGGTACCAACATATATCCTGCAACTTTTGATCTAAGTAGGCGTGACGGCTCCTAAAAGACCAAAAGTTCACTCAGGTACTGTGGCACGAGACCATTCAGTGCTTTCACCTGGCTTTGCTGAAACATGGTGGAAGCTAATTCCATGTTTACGAATAATTTGACCTAGAGGTAGCATATATAAAGTAAAAAGCAGTGGGCCTAAAACAGAACCTTGTGGAACACCAAATTTAACCTCGGTATGCGTGGAGAAGTCTTCATTTACATCTACGAACTGATACCGATTGGTCAAATAAGACCTGAGCCAGGAGAGGACCGTTCCCTTAATGCCAACAACATTTTCTAATCTATCAAGGAGAATAGTGTGATCTATAGTATCAAAAGCTGCACTAAGGTCAAGTAACACAAGCAGCGGGACACAACCCTGATCAGAGGTCAGTAGAAGGTCATTTACTACTTTAACTAACGCTGTATCTGTGCTGTGATGAGGTCTAAATCCTGACTGATACATTTCATGAATGTTGTTTCTATATAAGTTCGAGCATAGCTGCTGTGTACAACCTTTTCTAATATCTTGGAGATATAAATTAAAGAGACAGGTGGCTGTTGACCTGCTTAAGCCAGTTATAGATATTAATAATGGTTTGGAATCAACAGTTAAACTCCACTTCTATAATAACGCTGTTGGGAAGAGTTGCAGTAAAGAAGTTCTTCCTGAGACACAACACATACCCAGAACTTCACCAAGGTGGATCAGTGATGCTTTGAGCTGTTTTGTACCAGAGTACCAGGATATTTTAGCCCACAACCTCTGCCAGGAAGTTACACCTTGGCCAAAGAGCTTTCAACAAGATGATAAACACATTCAAATGAACACAGAAATGGCTGTGGGACTCAAAGAACGTTTAAAATAAATAAATAAATACATACATACATACAACTAAAAAGTCTCAGTTTTTGGATTTGAAGCTGTGATGTAAAAAGATGAGGACACACACACACACACACACACACACACACACACACACCTGAGAATATAAATGAATTTGAGATATTGTGCATGGATGTTTTTCCACTTCATTAGTCAGCACAGAGACTCACTACTGTCAAGGCAAATTTCAGGACACTGTGGAACTGTGTCAATAATTTAACAAATCTTTATGTTTCATAATATATCAAATACAAGTAGACTGCATCCTTATGTTTGAGATTATTGCATCTTTATAGTTTAAAAAAAAATTAATTAAGGGTGCCATAAATTTTGGAATTGACTGTAGTGAAGTGCTCATCACTAACAGAGTAATGCTGTGTTAATGTTAATGTGTTAGTGTGTGTGTGTGTGTGTGTGTGTGTGTGTGTGTGTTTGTGTAGGTCACTTCTTGCAGCTCTGCAGTGCTTCACTGCATCATCCTGCTCGCTCTTGATTGGCTGGGCTGCAGTGACATCATCACCAATCAGGTTACAGGTTGCTGTATGTAGAGAGAAGAGCTGCATTGCTGCTGAGACTGGAGTGGATCAGTGTGAGGAGGGGCAGCACTGGCGACACACTCACACACATAAAGAACCAACACACTCACACACATTATTAACACACACACACAGCATTAACACAGTGAAAGAATGAGGGAGATTGTGCACATTCAGGCCGGACAGTGTGGAAACCAGATTGGAGCAAAGGTGAGCATCTCTCCCTTACTCACTCTCTCTCTCTCACACACACACACACACACCATGTGTATTTATTAATGTTTTTCTTGTGCAATACTTAAATGTTGTATTTGTTATAATAATAATAATAATAATAATAATAATAATAATAATAATAATAAAGATTGTATTCTCTGTGACTGGACTGGATGAAAAAGGAGTGGGACGCTGAAGAACATGTGGGTGTGTGTTCTAGAGGTTTAACTGACCTTTGTGTTTTATGTTGGAAAAAACATTAAACCCCTGCAAGACGAACTCATAAACTACTCCATCTTCACTAATACATGCGCACTGTGGCTTTGACATCACAAATGATAATACTTCTAGTGTACTTATATGTAAATTAAAATAAAATGCTAAATTACTGGGCTTGTAAGTTTATAAATAATTAGGAACATAAACTCATGTCATTAACATGTCACTTCTACATCCTGACAGACTGACTGAGGATATTCTGTTATTAGGAAAATAAATGTGCATCATCTCTCTGCTGCAGCGCTGCATATAGTAAAGGAACTTTAATATAGTTCAGGGCTCTTTTTATTCTGTCAGAGCCACAAAACACTGAGAACAGAGAGAAAGAACGCACTGACACAGAACACTGCTATGAACGAGTCTCACTAATTATCATGTGTGTTGCAGTTCTGGGAGGTGATCAGTGATGAACATGGCATCGACTACAGTGGAACTTACAATGGAGACAGCAAGCTGCAGCTGGAGAGGATCAACGTCTATTACAATGAGGCCTCAGGTCATCATCATCACCACCGTCATCATCATCATACTCATCAACATCACACTCATCACCACCGTCATCACCACCACTGTCATCGCCATTATCATAGTCATCAACATCACACTCATCATCACCATTGTCAAAAACATTATCATAGTCATCAACATCACAGTTAACAACATCACAGTCATCACCACCATCATCACTATCATCATAGTCATCAACATCATACTCATCAACATCACTGTCATCGCCATTATCATAGTCATCAACATCACAGGCATCAACACGTCATCACCACAATCACCACCACTGTCATTGCCATTATCATAGTCATCAACATCACAGTCATCACCACCATTATCACTATCATCATACTCATCATCACCATCATCACCACCAGTGTCATCACCATCATCATAGTCATCAACATCACAGTCATCAACACCACCACCATCATTACCATCACCATTATCATAGTCATCAACATCAGTCATCACCATCATCATAGTCATCAACACCACCGTCATCACCATTATCATACTCATCAACAACATCAGTCATCACCACCGTTATCACTATCAACATCATAGTCAACATCATACTCATCAACACCACTGTCATCACCATCATCATATGTAGATACTATATACAGATAGACAGACAGAGATACAGACACAGAGAGAGAGATACACAAACAGACACACTCCTCTGTCCTGCTGCTGTTCATCATTTATTATTCAGTCACTCCTGCTCTTTCTTTCTTAAAGACATTTCTGCGTTTAGCATGCTCTAACTCTGAGTCAGGTAATCCATTACCCTGAGAGACATACAGACAGATAGGTGGGACAAGAGACAGATGGTTAGCAAGACAGAAAATCATATTATTAGTAATGTTACAGGTAAAAAAATGTCTTTTCTTTCAGTAAAGCTGCATCTCCAAATAGCCACCATGTCCATGTAGGGGCCACATGGGTTCCAGCTGGGCTTGAAACTGCAACTTTCACGGTGACCCCAAATGTCCTGCATGGGCTGTAATAGCAAAGAATACACAGATCAACAATATCAATGATAAAATTAATAATAATATCACACTGTTGTCTACAAACCAATAGTATATTCAATGTTTTAGATTTAACCATATTTGGATAACATTTTAATGTTAAATTATGTGTAATATAATATATAACATCCTATGTTATATGTTATATTACATATAATTTAACTATAAATTAAATTACATATAATTTATAATTTAACCTATGTGTCCTATGTTAAATGTCAAGGTCTTTTACTGCTGCACATGATGAAACAGGAAGTCCATCCAGAGTTACTGTGAGATCAGAAAGATTACTTCTAGCTACACGTGGTCCTAGTACAAGTTCTTCTGTCTTATCAGAATTAAGTAAAAGGAAGTTATAAAGCATCCAACGTCTAATGTCCTTTACACATTCCTCAACTTTACTAAGATGCTGTCTGTCCTCTGGCTTCGCTGAAACATACAGCTGTGTATCATCAGCATAACAGTGGAAGCTGATTCCATGTTTACGAATAATTTGACCCACAGGTAGCATACATAAAGTAAAAAAGAGAAGTCTGCCTAACACAAACCCTTGAGGGACACCAAACAGCCTAGAGTTGACAGGAGGATCTGATGATTCACAGTGTCAAAGGCAGCAGAAAGGTTGAGTAAGAGGACAGATGATATTGAGGTTGCTGTTGCTAGCCGTTAGGCTTTAGTGACGGAAAGCAGAGCAGTCTCCGTAGAATGGCTGCTTTTGAAGCCAGACTGCTTGTTGTCCAGGAGGATGTTTTTTTTTTTGTGAGAAAAGTGGAGAGTTGATTAAAAACAGCTCTTTCAAGAGTTTTGGAAAGAAAAGGGAGGAGGGAAACAGGTCTGTAGTTGTCAACCGTAGCAGGGTTAAGTGATGGTTTTTTAAGCAGTGGGGTAACCCGGGCATGCTTAAATGAGGTAGGGTATGTGCGAGTAGAGCGGGATGTGTTAAAGATGTGTGTGAGTGCAGGTAATAGTGTGGGAGAGATGGACCGAAGAAGGTGAGAAATGATAGGGTCTAGAAGACAGGTTGTGGGGTGGCTAGAGAACAGAAGTTTTGAGACATCAGTCTCTGAGTGAGGGGAGAAAGAGGAAAGCTGAGAGTTTGAGGTTTTTCTTCACAGCTCTCACACTGTTTCTATCGTGAACTGCTATTGTTTTCCTTGGCAGACCTGTTCCATGACCAGTTGTTAGTACACCAGTGGTTTCTTTCTTTTTCAGGATATTCCAAATTGTTGGCTGTGCCCAATGTTTGTGCAATGGCGCTGATAGATTTTCCCTCTTTTCCCAGCTTCAAAATGGCTTGCTTTTTTCCCCATATACAGCTCTATATTCTTCAAGTTGGTTTATCCTTTTTAACAACAAATGCAGTCTTCACAGGTGAAATCTAGGGCTCAGACCAAGATTAGACATTCAGAGCTACTAATTCTTAACAATTAATTTAACAGGGCAACAGTATTTTTGATCACTTGAAAAAAATGGGTTTGGTCAAACAAAAGGTGCCATGTTCTAAATTGTTTAACACATCTAGATGTAAATATGATGAAATGAAAGCTGAAATTCTGATCTATCGTCTCAATCATCTTTTGCTTTGAAACTCAAATAACTTCAATGTATAGCGAAAACAATAGAACTGGCCTTACTGAGGGGCCTGTATTTTAGCAGGAAATGGGTGTAAAATGAAAAAATAATTGTCCACAGAAATACCTTGAACTGTATGCAAAATTTAACGTTAAATTTTACTCAAAAATGGGTGGCTATTCTTTACATCTCAGTTTAATTCATTATCGATAGATTTAACTTTATGACCAAACACTAGTTAGCTGCTATCTATCTATCTTACCCTTAAAGTGTAGAACTTAACTGCATATCTTTTTAAAAATATATATTTTAATTGTATTGAACTACAGAAATGAAACTGTACACAAAGAAAACAACAGATACCTTATTTATGTGTTCCAGTTGGTCTCCAGCCATGAGCTGCTGTTGCTCCTCCACTCAGATGGACCTGTGAGAGAGTGAGAGAAGGGGGTGGGGGAGAGAGGGAGAATGAGGGAGAGAGGGAGAATGTGGGAGAATGAGGAAGAGAGGGAGAATGAGGGAGAATGAGGGAGAATGAGGGAGAGAGGGAGAATGCGGGAAAGAGGGAGAATGAGGGAGAATGAGGGGGAGAGGGAGAATGATCGAGAGAGGGAGAATGCGGGAGAGATGGAGAATGAGGGAGAGAGGGAGAATGAGGGAGAGAGGGAGAATGCGGGAGAGAGGGAGAATGAGGGAGAGAGGGAGAATGCGGGAGAGAGGGAGAATGAGGGAGAGAGGGAGAATGAGGGAGAATGCGGGAGAGAGGAAGAATGAGGGAGAGAGGAAGAATGAGGCAGAATGAGCGAGAATGAGGGAGAGAGGGAGAATGAGGGAGAGAGGGAGAATGAGGGAGAATGCGGGAGAGAGGAAGAATGAGGGAGAGAGGGAGAATGAGGGAGAGAGGGAGAATGAGGCAGAATGAGCGAGAATGAGGGAGAGAGGGAGGGAAAATATAGTGGAAAGTCTTCCCAGAAGAGTGGAGCTTATTATAACAGCAAAGGAGGAATAAATCTGGAATGGAGATGTTCAATAAGCTCATATGGGTGTGATGTTTTCTGGGCAGCCCAACTGTCTGTGTATGAACCTGCTAGTAGCCCATACCCATGTGGAAACCACTTGGCCCAGGTTGAACTCATGTGGGCCTCAACATGTCACACTGACTGGCTGCTTTCTTCATTTCTTTATGTCCAGCACTTTACGTTCTGTCCTTCTGTCTTCTCAAATCACTCAGGGGGGAAGTTTGTGCCCCGTGCCATCCTGGTGGATCTGGAGCCTGGCACCATGGACTCAGTGCGGTCCGGTCCCTTTGGACAAATCTTCAGGCCTGATAACTTTGTGTTTGGTAAGTTCCTTCTTGCTTTCCAAACAATCCTCTTGACTTACATCTAAGCAATCTAGAAACTTGAATATGAGATGTGATGCTCTGTACTTGGTTTACAGAGATGAGATCAGGGATATTTACAACAGTCATGTAGGACATACAGACAGGACAAAGACAGACATGCTACCAACACCAGATACTGGATTGTGGATAAAGACAGGCTTAATCAGGGATAGGAAGTGAACTTAGGAAGGGGCCATAGGTGCAGAATTGAGGACAAAGATTGGATCAAACTATTCCAGATGTTGAATGCAACATTAGCAAACATTTAAAACAGGTTAGCATAACATTAGTGTGTGGTTGGGATGTGGAGGGCACAGTCAAGTTCACAATCAGAATTCAAACTTCATCCACCCATCCATCCTCAACCGCTTATCCGTTATCGGGTCGCGGGGGCAGCAGCTCCAGCAGGGGACCCCAAACTTCCCTTTCCCGAGCCACATTATCACTGCTAAAGATAATTACAGAATGGAGGCAAAGCGTAAAGTGTAAATAGACAATAGAATAATGAGTGTGATTAATAAATGATTTACATTGTTTCAGGTCAAAGTGGCGCTGGGAACAACTGGGCCAAAGGTCACTACACTGAGGGTGCAGAGCTAGTGGACGCTGTGCTGGATGTGGTACGTAAGGAGTCGGAAAACTGCGACTGCCTGCAAGGATTCCAGCTCACGCACTCTCTGGGTGGTGGCACAGGCTCGGGCATGGGCACACTGCTCATTAGCAAGATACGTGAAGAGTACCCTGATCGCATCATGACCACGTTCAGTGTCACACCGTCACCCAAAGTGTCTGACACAGTGGTAGAGCCATACAATGCCACACTGTCCATCCACCAGCTTGTGGAGAACACAGACGAGACCTTCAGCATCGACAATGAGGCACTGTATGACATCTGCTTCCGCACACTTAAGCTGACCACGCCCACCTACGGTGATCTCAACCATTTGGTTTCTGCTGCCATGAGTGGTGTCACAACGTGTCTCCGTTTTCCAGGGCAGCTTAATGCAGACTTGCGCAAGCTTGCAGTCAACATGGTTCCTTTCCCTCGCTTGCACTTCTTTATGCCAGGATTTGCACCCTTGACCAGCAGGGGGAGCCAGCAGTACCGTGCACTCACTGTTCCTGAATTAACACAGCAGATGTTTGACGCCAAGAACATGATGACGGCGTGCGACCCGCGGCATGGACGTTACCTCACTGTAGCAGCTATCTTCCGTGGTCGCATGTCCATGAAGGAGGTGGATGAGCAGATGCTGAGTGTGCAGAACAAGAACAGCAGCTACTTTGTCGAGTGGATCCCCAACAATGTGAAGACAGCTGTGTGTGACATCCCACCACGCGGACTTAAGATGGCCGCCACCTTTATCGGGAACAGCACGGCCATACAGGAGCTGTTCCGACGTATCTCAGAGCAGTTCACTGCCATGTTCCGGAGAAAGGCTTTCCTGCACTGGTACACAGGGGAGGGGATGGATGAGATGGAGTTCACTGAGGCTGAGAGCAACATGAATGACCTCATCTCTGAATACCAGCAGTACCAGGATGCCACAGCCGAAGAAGCAGAGGAGTACGAGGAAGACGAGATGGAGGAGGAGGAGGATATACGCCATGATGGCCGCCAAGAGGGTCACCACTGAGCAAACAATTTTAAGAAAACCGCTCCCATGTCATTTTTATGAAAGGACCCTTGAGTCTAAGATAGCTTCGATATGTAAAACCTCAGCTACTTATACTGCAGTCTGTGTAACACCTTACTTCTTTAGTACCTGATTTGTGTTTTTTATTTAATAGAACAACTGCTAAATACACAAACAGAAATGGCTACACCAATTATTACACCTTTATGCATTGCTAATTAGCTACATATATTTAATGCCTTATCTTATGGAGGTGTTAGGTAGCTAGCTATTAATGTTTAGCTACAAAAACAAACACGATACCACTATAGTACTATATGTTAGCAATGGTATTAGCACAGAAAATAATTTAGCATTAAGCAGAAGGTGCTACTGAGAACCACAGCTAAAGTATGAGTGTGTAACTACAGTCATCAGGTGGTACAATAAACTTACCTCACCAGAACTATCTGTTTTTTTCCTATACAGTTAGTGTTGGCATTATGACTATATATGAAGTTGGTTAATTCATGACTGATAATAAATATTAATTAATACTGCACACTTTAAACAGGTAACATGGCCATGTGCAGGTGTTTCCCAATTGTTGAACATGATTGGCTAGAATCTATGCTAGTCACTTTGCTGGAAAACCTGAAAGTGGGAACTTAGTGTTATTGAAATCGGCTGCTACCGAAAGGAACTACTGAGTTTTTCCCCAACGGGTTCCTCACAGTCAGAGGCAGCATTACAGGACATGGGCTTTTCCTTAATAACACATTAACACACTTACTGACCTCACTGAACAGAACTGAATCCCAATCCTGGGTTAAACTAAATCCCATTCTCAGGGTAAACTATTCCTGATCTCAGGTTAAACTAAATCCTGTTCTTGACTTAAATGAATGTAGTGGAAATGGCTCCTGTAATGGTTTATACTGGAAGCACTGGAAATGCAAGTATAATACAGTACATACCAGTAATACAGGAGCTTCACTGTGTTATGTAATCAATCAGTCTCATAAAATGATCTGTCTCCTTAAATCAGTCTCATTATTTAATAAGTGTCATAGAATATCCCCTTTTTAAGTTCAGAATTTTAATTAAAAATTAAAATGACCAAGCATTGAATAAGTAAATAATATTAAAATATAAAATACATAAGAATAAATTTTATTTGACAACACAAAATAAATGACTTGGTTTATGGAGGCTTAGTTCTAAAAAGTTTGGCTTAAGCTGTTTAATAATATAGCATTTAGCAAATAGCAAAGAATATACACCAATTAATGATGAACCTAATTTCTAAATAGGAACGGAGAAAGAAGAATTGCATGTGTGTGTGTGTGTGTGTGTGGGAAAGAGAGAATGCATACACTCTTCTAGAGCCCACATGTCCGTGTTCATTGATAATCAAGAACATCGATGATCTCGTTACCATGGCACCTGTCGGGGGGGGGGGGGGGGGGGGGGCAAGTGTAAGGATCTGAGTTACTTTGACATGGGTCTTATTGTGACGTCTAGACGACTGGGTCAGAGGATCTCCAGAACAGCAGGTGTTGTGGGGTGTTCCAGGTATGCAATGTGTAGTACCTACCAAACAAGGACAACCAGTGAACCGGCGACAGGGTCGTGGGCTCCCAAGGCTCACTGATGCATGTGAGGAGTTAAGGCTAGTCCATCTGGTCTGATCCCACAGAAGATCTACTGTAACAGGTGGCTGTGGTTCAGGTGGTAGAGCGGGTTGCCCACTAATTGTAGGGTTGGTGGTTCGATTCCCGGCCCACATGACTCCACATACCGAAGTGTCCTTGGGCAAGACACTGAACCCAAGTTGCTCCTGATGGCAAGTTTGCACCTTGTATGGCAGCTCTGCTACCATTGGTGTGTGAGTGTGTGTGTGAATGGGTGAATGAGACACATTGTAAAGCACTTTGGATAAAAGCGCTATATAAGTGCACCATTTACCATAACACAAACTGCTGCAGAAGTTAACGCTGGCTCTGATAGAAAGGAGTCAGAACACAGAGCATCACAGCTTGCTGCGTATGGAGCTGCAGAGCGGTCAGAGTGCCCACGCTGACTCCTGTCCTCCATCGAAAACTCCTACAATTGGCACGTGAGCATTAGAACTGGACCATGAGCATCATGTGGAGGCCGGGTGCGTGACTTACCTGGGGAAGAGATGGCACGAGGATGCACTACGGAAAGAAGGCGAGCCGGTGGCGGCAGTGTGATGCTGGGAGACCTTGGATCCTGGCATTCATATAGCTATCACTTTGACACGTACCACCTACCTAAACATTGTTGCAGACCAAGTGAGCGGCTGTGGCTCAGGTGGTAGAGCGGGTTGTCCAATAATCGTAGGGTTGGCGGTTCGATTCCTGGCCCACATGACTCCAAATGCCGAAGTGTCCTTGGGCAAGACACTGAACCCCAAGCTCGCGCCTTGCATGGCAGCTCTGCTACCATGAATGAGTGTGTGTGCACGAGTGTGTGAATGGGTGAATGAAAACCAGTATAAAGCACTATAAAAAAAGCGCTATAAGTGCAGACCATTTACCAAGTACACCATTTACCTTCCTGGCAATGGTATTCAGCAGGATAATGCTCCACACTCCAAATGGTGTTGTTCTGGACAAACAAGTCCGATCCATCGAGGCCCGACCTCGCAACTTACAGGACTTAAAGGATCTGCTGCTAACGTCTTTGTGCCAGATACCACAGCACACCTGCAGAGGTCTTGTGAAGTTCATGGCATGAGAAAAAAGAAAGACAAAAACCTGCGATGCTATTGGGTAGAACCGGTTGATGTTACACCATGGTGAACATTTCTCTCATTACGATCTCAGATGAGAGAAAAGTATGCCTCCTCTTTTCAGCCAGATCGTGCATGACCATCAGCCTAAAAGAGAGAGAGAGCACTTCTCACTTTTATGGTCCATGCCGGTTTCCTATTGAACCCAGAGAGTGAACAAAGTCCTTTTGATGGTTTGTAGTTGCTGGAAAAGTAATTTAATAAAAGGTGCACCCCCTATCTGTAGATGCATGGCACCGAAATTAATCGCATTCTCAGGTTAAACTAACCCTAATCTAATCCTGTTGTCAGGCTTTAACCTGTTTGGAACGGTCAGTAAATCAGCCTTATTGTTTTTATCTCACCCTATATCTCTTAAAAATCACAATTTAAATAATTGAATGAATCCTTTATTTCATTGTTGTATCCAAAAATGGCATCTAAGAAAACACATGAACACCTAAATCACACACTGTTCTACTGAGCACTGCTGTACTGAGCAGTACACCAAAATAGTGCGTAAATAACATTTAATAAAGTAGTGTGAAGTACAAATAAAAATAAACCTTCTATAATTTAAAATCACACACATGGAGGAATAAACAAAATTTACAAATGTGTACAAAAACTATTGTAAAAATGTTTCCCATAATTCCTCTGACCTCTGATATGACACTGTGTCAAATTAAATATTCTCATATTTACTAAAAAATATCACATTCATTGTACTGCATTAACATGCAAATACAGAGGAAAAAAATAGCAGTGTTCTTTATTATTATATAAAGGAGTGATTAATTCATATTTGTACCTGCAGCCGCTGTGTTCCGATCAATAAACATGTAAACAGCAGAGCGACTGTCACTTAGATTTAAAGCTATTGTAATGTGTGTGGAGTGTGTGTGGAGTGTGTGTGTACATTTTCTCTCAGTGCTTTTGTGTATAGTTAGTGTTTTCTTCTCTGTGTGTTTGTGTTGAGTGTGTGTGTGTGTGTGTGTGTTCTTCAGTGTGTCTGTGCAGCAGAAGAGTCACTTGATGTCTCAGTGCTGCTGCTGCGTCTGCTACAGCTCCTAATAAAACAGGAAACACGTCAGTTCCTCATTTCCTGTGAGCTCTGATTATTAATAATTGCACAGTAATGCAGAGTCACACGGCTGATCTAGAAAATGCAACTAAAGCTACAATTACAAACAGGAACTATAACAATATAGCATTATAATCGAATAATATTAGAAGCTCATGACCCAATATTATAACTTATATTGTGCTAGCTCAAAGTTTAAAATCCCAGCAGTGGCAGCTCGTGCGCAAAGCCCTTAACCCTCACCTGCTGAACGTAAGTTGCTCGGGATAAGAGCACCTGCCAAGTGCTGTACACGTAAATGTAAAGAACCTCATAACAGATTCAAGATTTTTCTACACGTCACGTACACAGTGATATACATTAAACCTTGCACTGAAATGAAACCCTGGCCTACTCCTACTCAGACTGCATTTATATGACTAAACTCGTTGCCTCGGGGAAGCTTTCGCGTGGCCGCTGTTCCCCTCTGTAGTGCAGAGTATCTTAGATGGCCACGTTGGGTCAGTGGATAAAATGTCGCAAATTATGAGTACAGTGATTACCGATGTTCAAAAGTAGGAATGCACTGAAGTTTCGGCATTTTCAGCTTTTGGCCAAAAGAGAAAAAAAGCAGGAAATGAGAAATTAAATGTTTTTACGCTGCGCTGCATCTCAAATCATTTGAGTCATTGTGTGAGCTAATATCATCACCACACTAACAAGCAAAGAGCCGTCACCTCAGCAATGTGGAACAATTTCAAAGTTTCTGACACGGACGTCAAAACAGCAATTTGCAGTCGTTGCTCAGATGAGGTTTAAAAAGGTGGTACATGGCCGAGGCACTACAGACAGGTCTGATGCACCACCTGAAAGCATGACATCCAATTCAATACGCAGGGTACAGCAAAGCAACAGTGCTTCAACACAGCCAAACTAGCACGCTGACACCTTCTGTCACCACAGTCTTTCAAAAGGAAAAGAAATTATGTACACTCTCTTATTGTTATGTTAGTTATTTTTGCCTTTTAATAAAAGTGCTGTTAATTTCATTGCCTTTCAGACACGTGAAAATGATTAAAACGCAAAATATTTATACAATTACACAAAATGGCCATTCTTTTAAAACAGGTTTTTAGTTAGTTTTTTAAATGTACTTTTAGGTTTCAGTTTTTAGCCAAGTGTATCCAGAATTTTAAATTTCAGCCAAAAGTTTTCAGCTCAGTGCATCACTATTCAAAAGTCTTCTATTGTCGTAGACGATCAGTGCAGAGGTCATGTGTGCAAAAGGAGAGATTAAAAGTAGGTAAAAAAGTAAATAAAAACAGTGAGCAGGACAGCGTCTGGACAAGCATTAACATTATACCGTCACAACTTCATAACACGGACCTCAAAACTTCATAACATTATAACCTCATTCATTTTTATCATGAGATCACCTCTGCCATGCTCGTTAGGGATGAATTTAAATCTACATCCAGATTACTGTAAAGCTGCTTTGTGACAATGTCCATTGTTAAAATCGCTATCTAAATAAAGATGAATTCAATTGAACTGAATGATGAAACATTCGCAAAACAAGAAACTTTTTATTATTATTAATAATAATAATAAAGTAATGTGTGGTGTAACCTGGCATCAGGGCAAAGCTGCAGCGTGCGGTAAAGCTCGGCAGTGGAGGGCAGCCCCAGAGAGGCAGATTTAGGGGTGGAGAACGCTGTTTGGGATACACCCCTAACTGAGGGAGCTGGACTGGACACCACTTTGGCTTCAGGCTCAGCATCTACACACACACACACACACACACACACACACACACACAGGTGGGTGTTAAGAGGCTCACTGAGTGATGATCGGCTGTGAGACAGGGGGCAGAGTGAAGCGGTGTAACTGAGTGATGACTGACTGTGAGACAGGGGGCGGAGTGAAGTGGTGTAACTGAGTGATGACTGGCTGTGAGACAGGGGGCGGAGTGAAGTGGTGTAACTGACTGATGACTGGCTGTGAGACAGGGGGCAGAGTGAAGCGGTGTAACTGAGTGATGACTGGCTGTGAGACGGGGCGGAGTGAAGCACTGTAACTGAGTGATGATTGGGTGTGAGACAGGGGGCGGAGTGAAGCGGTGTAACTGAGTGATGATTGGCTGTGAGACAGGGGGCGGAGTGAAGCGGTGTAACTGAATGATGATTGGCTGTGAGACAGGGGGCGGAGTGAAGCGGTGTAACTCTCTGAGTGATGATTAGCTGTGCGAAAGGGGGGAGGAGTTAGGTGGTGTAACTCACTGAATGATGATTGGCTATGAGAGGTAGCAGGTCGTTTTCGCTCTATAAATGGTGTCATGTTTAGAAACTGTGTCTTCAGCCACATGTCCCGGTCCTCCTCAAACGCCTTCCTCTGTAGAGAACACAAACAATTTTCTATTCTCATTGAAGTTTTTGCACAATGTGTGTGAGTGTGTGTATGTGTGTGTGTGAGTGTGTGACCTCGTGTCCCAGTCGGATTGCAGCCTCAGTGAAGTTCTTTCTCTCTCTCTCGAAGGTTTTCTTCTGCTCACTGAAGATCCTCCACTCGTCCTTCAGTCGTTCTTTCTCCTCCAGTGTGTATCCATCATTCAGTATAGCCACTGTGTCCTCATCACATGGAGAGACCAGTTGCTGCTCACACACACGCACAAAATAAGCCTACCACAGAGTGGATTATCTGCACTAACTGCAATGTGTGTGTGTGTGTGTGTGTGTGTGTGTGTGCGCGCATATGTGTACCTGGAGTAGCTGCTGTTGTGTGTGTATAAACTCTGTACATTGCTGCAGTTCCACTCTGATGCGCTGCATGGCCTCTTCATGGTCCCTCTTGGAGATCACTTCCTCTTGAGACACTGACACTGACACACACACACACACACACACACACACACACACACACACACACACACACACACACACACAACAGTAATGTGTAGGAAGTAAAGGAGTGGAGGGAGTGTGTTTTTAAGGGTTTGTTTTTAAAAACCTTGTGTGTCGAGTGTGTGCATGTGGTTCTTTAGCCTTCTCCACTGCAGACGTATGCTGTTGGTCAGCTGCTCTCGCGCCTCCACACACATCTGATCCAGATTCTCTTTACTGCATTCCTCACACTCGTCCTCAGGCTCAGAGTTCTCCTGACACATATACAGACACACACACACACACACACACACACACACACACACACACACACACACACAGTGAATATTCGAAGAGATCACAATGATGTGTGATAAGGAACACATTCATAACATCCTCCATGTGTGTGTTTATACATGTGTGTGAGTACATGTACATGTGTATATACAGTATCTCACAAAAGTGTAAATATTTTTGTAAATAAATATTTGATAGCCTCCCTTCGGAGACTGGGCCGCAGGGCAGTATTCCAGCATGATAACGACCCCAAACACACTTCCAAGATGACCACTGCCTTGCTAAAGAAGCTGAGGGTGAAGGTGATGGACTAAACCCTATTGAGCATCTGTGGGGCATCCTCAAACGGAAGGTGGAGGAGCACAAGGTCTCTAACATCCACCAGCTCCGTGATGTGGTCATGGAGCAGTGGAAGAGGACTCCAGTGGAACCTGTGAAGCTCTGGTGAACTCCATGCCCAAGAGGGTTAAGGCAGTGCTGGAAAATAATGGTGGCCACACAAAATATCGACACTTTGGGCCCAATTTGTACATTTTCACTTAGGGGTGTACTCACTTTTGTTGCCAGCGGTTTAGACATTAATGGCTGTGTGTTGAGTTATTTTGAGGGGACAGCAAATTTACACTGTTACACAAGCTGTACACTCACTACTTTACATTGTAGCAAAGTGTCGTTTCTTCAGTGTCGTCACATGAAAAGATATCAAATATTTACAAAAATGTGAGGGGTGTACTCACTTTTGTGAGATACTGTGTGTGTGTGTGTGTATGTATATGTGTGTGCACACCTGGTCCAGGCTGTCCTCTGTCCTGCTGCAGTGTGTCTTTGGGCTGAGAATAGACACCATGTCCCTCTTCATATGCTGCAGCAGCTTCTTCAGCTCAGCATTCTCTTGCATCAGAGCCTGAAGTCTGACCTCATAATCACTCAACAGAGCTCGGTACATCTCACCCTCATGTCTATCACACACACAGACACAGTTACAGATGTGTTTGGGACACATCTGTAATGAAGCAATGTTTAGTAAGCAGAGCATCGTACCTCGCCTCCATCCTGCTCGTCTTCCACATTCCTCTCTTCCCATCAGAGCGACTTACACAGTTCACCACATCAATTGCTGCACACACACATTTAAAAATTTTTTTTTTTTTTTTTTTTAAGAAGAGTGCAAAAGTTTAGCATTATTTTAGTCTTATCTAAAATCATGGTGCTTAGATGAACCCCCACAACACATTGCCCAGCCCGTGTGTACAGAACAGCACCGCTGCACTGTGGGGTTTCTGAAAGTGATGTATTGTTCTATGCTGTATAATATACAGGGCGTGTGGACTTGGACATGTCCATGTACTGATGATTCTGTCGTGTAGGGATTAGGGAGAAGTATTTAGTTAACACATTAACATTACTCAGATTTAACACAGCGTTTTGTTCTCTACCAAGTTTTTTGTCCCTCTTGTCCACCAGTAGTTGGTTCAGACGTTCCTTCAGTTTGGTGCACTCTCTCTCTTTGCGTTTGGCATCATGGCTATATTGAGTGGCACGACTAGAAATGATGCTTTGGAGCTTCTGTACCTACACACACACACACACACACACCCCATTATATAGTGTCACTTCATAATGTCTTTTGACTGACTTTAATGTGTTATCAGTGAGAGACCCACTTCCTCTTTCTCAGACTTCAGGCAGCTCTGCAGTGTCCTGATCTTTAAGTGCAGCTGACGCTCGCCTTCATGAAGACCCGAGTTCTCCCTGCGGGTGTGTTCCAGCTGGTCCTAACACACACACACACACACACACAGAATCATACAGAATTCCAAAGCGGCTCCTGAGGGGCACAGAACAGTGTTTGCCCTACTGTCCCGGGAGTAGCTCCTGCCATCCAGTGGCAGGAATGCAGTGTTGCCTCACCACATGACCCTTTACTCTTCAAGCCCAACATCATGTTCTCCAGTGAAGTGCATGGACACAGCCCTCTGCAGTTCCATGTGGTTCCCAGCTGTGTAGTGTTGTGTAGGTGTAGTTACTCAGAGTTGATGTGCTGTGTGTTACAGTAGATAAGTGGTGTGTATTGTTGTGTAGTTGTATGTACTTTGAGGCGGGAGTTGTTGTGCTGTAGGTGCTCCAGGTCACTGCAGCTCTTCAGTTGATGGTGCTCTAGGTCCTGCAGCGTGCGCAGTTGTTTCCTGTGCAGCTGGAGGAGCTCGTACAGCAGGTTCAGGGCAGGCACAGCACTCAGAGCATTACAACCACTCCTGGACTCCACACACACACCACACAGGCCCAGCGAGCTGGCTTCCTACACACACACACACACACACACACACACACACACACAGTTACACTACACTTAAACTACCTCCCATAGCCCGCCCACTGGCCTGCCGATCCCCTCCACCTGCCTGCTGACAGACAGGCCCACAGACAAATATACACACAGACCTGGTTGATATAGGTGAGACACTGCGGGATGTTGTCCTGGGTACAGAAGGCACTCAGTATGCTGTAGGAGTGTGTGGAGGGGAGTGTGTGCACGTGTGTGTGGTGGGACACACTGATGTGGGAAATGCTCGACAGGTCTTTTGGGTCTGAAACACACATACACACACACACACACACACACACACACACACACACAACACATATATATATAAAAATACACATATGCACACACACACTCATTATTAGACTAGTGTGTGTGTTATATCCGTAACTGCAGGTTTTATTCCAAAATAAAGTATTCCTACAGAAGGAATTATGGATTATTTAATAATATTAATCCTAGATTTGTGTTTTATAAACCTGATGGTGGTGGTTGCATAAGTATTCACTCCCAGTGCTTCTCCTGGTTCCGTTTCCAACAGAAGCGGCCTAGTTAGTTGAGTGGAGTCGACCTGTGTGTAATTAAACTCTCACTTGGTCTCAGTATAAATACACCTGTTCCTTGAAGAACCCAGAGTTGGAGAACATATCTAAAAACACACACCATCTTGAAAACCAAGGAGTGATCAAAATAAGTCTGGGATAAAGTTCTAGAAAAATTATCAATCAGGGTTTGGTTTAAAATAAACTTTGAACACACAACTGTGAGTCTGGCTGGAGGAGACCAAAAGTGGGTAAAGAAGGAATTACTCAGAGAAACCCTTTAGGAGCTGGAGAGATCCACAGCTCAGATGGAGAAGTTGTTCCCAGGACAACCACAGACTGGACAATCCACAACACTGGACTTTATAGAAGAGTGAAGAACAAAACCATTATTTAAAAAAAAAAAGTCACATGAAATCCCATTTGAAGACTCAGTAAACAAGTGGAAACCAAACACTGCTTAAAACACCATCCCCACTGTGAAGCATGGTGGTGGTAGTATGTTGTGAAGATGCTTTTGATTAGCAGGAAACTGATGAGGGTTGAGGGTGATGAATGGATGGAGACAAATACAGAACAATCCTACGAGAAAACCTGTTACAGTCTGTGAGAGACTAGAGACTAGGGGTGGAGCTTCAACTATCAACAGGACAACGATACCAAGACCAAGGTGAAAAATGATGCTTCCAAAGCTACTCTGGAGTGATTCAACACGAAGAACATGAGCGGGTCAGATGAGGACTCCTCAATCCAAATGAGACTCTGTTGCGAGACATGACCAACAATGCTCTCCATCCAATCTGACTGCACACAAGCAATTTTGCCAAGACAAAAACATCAGGATCCAGATGTGCAAAGCTGATAGAGTCACATGTAAGAAGACCTGCCTCTGGTCATGTACTGACCCAGCAGGGTGGACACGTATACCAACAGATGTAAGCTTTACTTATTTATTTATTTATTTATTTATTTATTTACCTTCAAGGGGGTGAAAATTTATGCACAGCACTGTATAAAATATATTTACTAACATTTTTGTACATAAACAATACATTGCTCAGAAAAAAATCTGTTGGATTTTAAACTACGAAACAAATAAAATAAATAAACAACTCAACAAAAATTAAAAAGTGATGACAGAATGAAAATAATAATCTTTAATGTTTTTGTTTATGGGTTTGTAACACTGACTCTGCAATTACTGTACATAAATAAAGTACATAATCGCTATGGAAACCAAAACATCGTACATGTGCTATATTGATATAATTACAATCCACACCGTTAACGTTTGTGACTCATTAACGAGAGTACAAATATTCACTAAATCCTGATGAATATTCATTACTGTAATTATACTGTAAAAACAGAGCATTATTAGGTCCACACTACAGTGTGCATTTGGAACACAGCCACAGATTCATCTTAGTGCTGAGATTTATACACTCTACAGATCATATAACCACTGACTGTGTGTGCGTGTGTGTGTGCGCGTGTGTGTGTGTGCGTGCGTGTATACCCAGACAAGGGTCAGACATCATCACCAGTGTCGTCTGTGGGGTCCATTTATCTCCCATCTCCAACACACACAAGACAGTCCTGAAACACACACACACACACACACAGGAGGAATCTAATAGCTGTGTAGTAGACTGTAACAGTAAGGTTCTCAATGAGATCTGGTTATTTAACTGCATTCTTCCTTCCCATAGTCCTGACCAGTCTCCCCGTCCCTGCTGCTGAGACGCACCCCAGAGCACGACGCTCCCACCCCATGTTTCACTGTAGGTATGGTATCAACCAGTAGATTAGCCTGGTTTTCTCCACATGTAGCCATTGGAGTTCAACCCAAAAAGTGTTTACTCTCATTTTGTCTCATCTGAGCAGATAATCTTCTTCCTCATGTGCTCTTTAAGTTCCTGCCATATTCCTTTTACTCAGGAGAGGCTTCTGTCTAGCCACTCTACCATAAAGGCCTGATTGATGAAGTATTTCTGAGATGGCTGTCCTTCTGGCAGGTTCTCACACCTCTGGGGAAGACTTCTGAAGCTCTGTTAGAGTAGACATTGGATTCATAATCTCCTGCTTGTCCAATTCCCCTCCACCAGAGTACTGAGTTTCAGCACTAGGAAGAGTTCTGGTGGTTCAAAACATCTCCCATTTCACAATGATGGAGCTCACCGTGCTCCTGCGAACATCCAAAGCTTTAGAACTGGTTTTATTCCCTCACCCTGAACTACAGTCCCCTCCGAAAGTATTGGAACAGCAAGGGGTGTGCGTGCTAACTAATGCTGACGTCAGGTAAAGCAACAACAGGTAACACTCACCTGGAGGAGGTTAACTTAGCATCCTGTTTATAAACACACCCACAGCGTGTCGCAGCTAATCTTATTTAGGTATAGCTGTTTCTCAAAGCTCTAACCAGACAGGTAGACCTGCTGCTATCTTAGCTTAGCACTGATTACAACCGGAAACAGGAAACACAGGGCCCCAGCACGTGACATCACAGAGGCGTCTTTGACATTTAGAAGGACAGGTTTTATACTTAACACTGATTAACACGAGCGCTAAACCTCACACAGATCTACCATAGATTATCTCCCTAAGCGAAGCTACGTGACCACTGCTAATCCGTTAGCGTTAGCATTAGCAGACAGGTGTATTCCTCACCTTCAGTTATTTCTCCGTGAAGCTCGAGCACTGTATATGATCATATCCACATAAACACGTTACAATAAACTCTTTAAATGTGCAGACTATGTATATTCTTATTTATTTGTTTCTGTTAGCCCGCGAACTACAGGTGTTTACACGCCGTCAAACAGGTCGGTTTGAAATACTTCACGGTTTCCTCATAAACACTAATCCTGACACTCATTGGTCCAACCGTCTCCAGGCAACCAGGATATGGCTTCCCGATTGGCTCACAACGCACCATGTGACACGCGAACACGCAGGTGGTTAAGCAGGAAGCAGCAACGGTTCTTCCAAAAGCGTGTCCTGAATCCCTTTTTAGGGAATCCTTAATTATATACTTTACACATTATATAACACTAATTTTTATATCTAACACGCTTTAGTAGACGTGGGTTTGGCTTTCTGTAACTACAGCTGAGTGCAAAAGTTTTCCCACCCTCACTGCAACATGATGAAACGCGCTTTATGGGTTTGGTTTCTCAGATGTTCCCGTTTTAAACAGTGTTAATAATGTCAGTATATGAATTATAAAAGATCATTAAATGAAACAAAATTCAAATTAAACACAAATGAGAATGATCTTTCTGAATGTGATGTAAATGAGGAATTTTATTCCACTTTATTTCTTGACTTCATCAGTTTCTTCTGTAAAGTCAAATACAATAATAGAGCAGTTGAGGGGGGTGTAAACTTTTGAGCATTTTGATAAACCAGTGAGGCTTGCTAAGAGATACTGTAGTGTTTGGTATTAGTGTTAGCCTCAAAGAACAAAATCATTGTCTCATTTATAAAGAAAATAATCACAAATTATTCCCACCTCGATTTAAACAAAAGAAAAAAACCGAAAACCCACAATGCACTGCAGTAGGCTCCTTTAAGCCTACTCGATACAGAATACCCAAAATGCTCTGCAGCAGGCTCTAATTATGTATAATAAGTCCTTCAGTGTGAGCAGTGTGCTTCTGAGGCTGCAGGTGAAATGTCCTGTTCTCCACCTGTCCTGAAGCACATTGCAGTAATTAGCATTCATTTCATTAGACTTATTTAGCACGAGCGTCTGTGTCCGTCTCTGGTGCTGGAGCATCTCTGTACTCAGTCATAAACTTCTGCAAATCAGAGAACACCTGTCCATCCTGCTTCTACACACACACACACACACACACACACACACACACACACACACAAACTGATGAGGAAACTGAGAGAAACAGCAGCAGAAGCTGGGCTGTGTGTGTCTCACCTTGATGAGGTCGTAGGTGTCAGTGATGATGGCGATGAAGAGGCTGAGCACCATGTAGGTGAAGATGGAGACAAAGCTGTAGATGTAGAATCTGCTGAATGACCACACCAGAGCACTTCTCTCCCTCAGCTTGGTGAAGGTGGAGTACACCTCATCTCCATTAATCATGGACAGTAAACAGTACGCCGTGGTGTGGAAGGTCCGGAACTGTGATACATCACACACACACACACACACACACACACACACACACACACACACACCTCTCTGAATATGGCCCTGAATATGTATTATGTATATGTAAATATAATTGATGTGAATATGTTAATGTATAGACTGACGTTTTCATGGTGAGGTCCGAGAACAATCCATCCACAGAAACAGTAGCTGAGATAAATCATCACTGCACACAGGGAGAACCGCAGAGCACTGGGTAACGCTGCCCTCATGGTGAGGATCAGGATCTACACACACACACACACACACACACACACACCAAGGTTATTATCGTTAAGGAAAACTAAAACTATCAGTGAAAAAACATTTCCAAATAAACGAAAACTAAACTATAACATGCACCTGCAAAACAAGAATAAAACTTTCCTTCTCATATTTTAAATCTTTGGTGGTCTAAGAACAGATCTAGGGTTAGGGTTAGGGTTAGGATTAGGGTCAACCTCGAGGCTGAGCGGAGTGGATCCATTGATGTTGATGAATCATAAATGCCCAGTAGAATTCTGTAACATTATTGGTGATCCGAATCGATTGTTAATTTGTAATAATAAATCAGATAAAATATTAAAACCCCCCTCCGTTGCACAAGTTGGTATCGCCCAACTATTGCCTCCCAACACAAGGCTTGGTCACTGCTGTGTGAACTGGGAGAGCACAGGTAGCTCTGAAGGTGAAGATGAAGTGCTGAACACAGACTATTCTGCATTTCTGGTCAGAGAAGAACAGTAAACCTTATAAAACCTGTCCTCAGGAGGAGGGAGGATAATGTGGTGTAGTCTAGCTAACAACACTCCACATATAGTGTAGCTAACCAGCTAATTCACTGCAATTTAGCCATAACTATCAATATAACAAGTTAGCAAAAAACTGCTACATTTTATTTGAATAGTTCCCGTTATTATCAACAGTAATGTTCACACTGTGCACTACAGCGACATGTTAAATCTCACACTAAACCAGGTGTGTAAGTTTTAATCAGTACAGTGTGCATTCATTTGGACTGATATTACACCCTGTGGGAAATGTTTTAATGAAACAATCATTTGATCATAAATGCTTGTGGATGATAGATAGATTAGACAGATAGATAGATTAGACAGATGGATGGGTGGGTAGATAGATAGAAAGATACATAAGCAGAGGGAAATCAAAACTATTTATGCACCATTAACACAAACTGAAATGAAACTGAAATTGAAAACCAAAACACAAAACAAAATAAAAATAAAAACTATCAATATTTTTAAAACTATAATAACCCTAACACACACACACACACGCACAAGGATTTGTGTGAGGATGTGTGTGTGTATATTATGGGATAGCTCGTACGTTATATTTCTGGAAGAATCCGAGGTAACGGAGAACTCCAATCCACACCAACAGAGTTGCCGTCCCCAACAGAATACTGCATATGGTGTAATTAGACAGCACCTACACACACACACACACACACACACACACACACACGCACGCATGGATTCATACATAGTATAGTGTGTGATTTTGGGACATGCACACTGTGGACTAACAACGTTTATATATATATATATATATATAATATTGGCACCCTTGGTAAATATGAGCAAAGAATGCAGCGAAAAATTATCTTTATTTGTTAACCTTTTGATGTTTTGTTCAAATAATTCACAACAATACTCTGCTGTCAATGGGTAAGACCAAGGAATATAGCTGTGATGTGTGGCGAAAGGTTGTTGAGCCTCACACAATGGGAAGTGTCTATAAGAAAATAGCACAAACATTGAAAATGTCCATTTCCACCATCAGGGTGAAGTTCCAGTCAACTGGAAATGTTATGAATCGACCTGGAATTGGATGTGTGTCTATATCGTCTCAACACACTGTGAAGAGGACGGTTCGAGTGGATAAAAAATCTCCAAGGATCACAGCTGGAGAATTGCAGAAGTTAGATGCGTCTTGGGGTCAGAAAGTCTCCAAAACTACAATCTGAAGTCACCTACATCACCACAAGTTGTTTGGAAGGGTTTCAAGAAAAAAGCTTCTACCTCATGCCCACGGTTAAATATGGAGGTGGCTCTTTAATGTTATGGGAATGTTTTTCTGCAGAGGACCTGGACATTTTGTTAGGATACATGGCATCATGGACTCTATCAAATATCAACAGATATGAAATGAAAACCTGACTGCCTCTGCCAGAAAGCTTCAAATGGGCCGTGGTTGGATCTTCCAGCAGGACAATGATCCAAAACATACATCAAAATCAACACAAACATGGTTTACTGACCACAAAATCAAGGTCCTGCCATGACCATCCCAGTCCCCTGACCTGAACCCATAGAAAACCTGTGGGGTGAACTGAAGAGGAGAGTCCACCAGCGAGGACCTCGAAATGTGAAGGATCTGGAGAGATTCTGTATGGAGGAACGCTCTCAGATCCCTTACCATGTATTCTCCAACCTCATCAGGCATTATAGGAGAAGACTCAGAGCTGTTATCTTGTCAAAGGGAACTAGCACAAAGTATTGACAAAAGGGTGCCAATAATTGTTGCACACCTATATGTAACAAAGAGATTTTTATTATAAAGCTGTGTTGTGTTTGTAATTGTTTGATATCCATGAGAGCAGAATTTTTTTTTTTAACAAAAGATCAAAAGGTTGAACAATAAAGACAATTTTTCACAGCAACACTGTGTGTGTGTGTGTGTGTGTGTGTGTGTGTTTACCTTGGCCAGTATGCAGATCTTCAGTGTTGATGCAGTAACTGTGAGTGTGTCACTGATGATGATTAGAATGTTCCAACCGTTAATGAACTCCATTCTCTCCAGTGATGATAACGACTTTCCCCATTTAACACTAATGAACTCAGCATACTCCTAATGAACCAAAACACTCATCATTTACACTTATGTTTAATTAATTTAATTAACTGTCAGTTAGTAAATGTACAGTTATTGTCCACCTCATCACTGTTCTCTCGTATTGTACTGTTCTATCAGCACAGTGTCTGACTAAGGCCTTACATGTCTCTTCAGCAGAATATTCCCATCTCCTGTCCTGTCCCTCACACCCTACCAATACATCTATTCAATTCAATTCAATTCAATTTTATTTGTATAGCGCTTTTTACAATAGACATTGTCTCAAAGCAGCTTTACAGAAATATCAACATGGTATACAGATATTAAAGGTGTGAATTTATCCCAACTGAGCAAGCCACTGAGTGGCGACGGTGGCAAGGAAAAACTCCCTAAGATGTTTTAAGAGGAAGAGACCTTGAGAGGAACCCGACTCAGAAGGGAACCCATCCTCATCTGGGTAACAACAGATAGTGTGAAAAAGTTCATTATGGATTTATATGAAGTCTGTATGGCCTTAGGAGCAGCCGTAGTCCCAGCAGTCTGGAATTAGAGAAGATTTGAGCTCCATCCAGAAGAAGATTTGAGCTCCATACAGAGCTAGACATCTATATATCAATGCCACAAACATCTGTGTTCAGGAGTCAAGAGAGCAAAACTGACAGTGCTTCCTGGGTGGGAGGAGCATACTCTCTCAGCCCTGTCAATCATAGCCACACTAGCCAGTCATGGTATCTGTGAGCTCATGTATGCAGAAGAAGGTAGATAGCGTTCCTTTGAGTATGTTACGCTGCTCTGTGATGCACTAAAAATCAGGGGTATAGTGTGAGGAATTGCAATATTTTTAGAGCTGGCAATTTATATAAGTCCAATGAAATAAATTCACTACCGTCTGTGTTTTTCCCTTTAAAAATAACTGAATGACCTGTTACATGTATTACATATATCAGATTAATCGTAATTTCATATAATTGTATACATATAAATGTACACATACAATTATTATTATTATTATTATTATTATTATTATTATTATAAATGTATAAATATATGTTTATATAAACACTATAAATGCATATATTTGAAAATATGTTTGTAATTATGCACAAAAAAAACGGTTCCTTCAGAAAAATGTATAATTTAATGAATAGAAAATTCTAATAAGCCTTTCATATTGTTCACTGTTTAGTGGTGTTGTGTTCCTCTGCCCTGGACTGTCACTTTATATTTTACAACGATAAAATATTTTACACATAACAAAGTATTTTAAAAGCTTTATTTCTCTTTCTCTTTCTAGTATCATTTCTGTGATATAAAATATGTTTGTGATGAAGTCATGACTCACAGTGAGGAGGCGCATGCCGGCGATTACTGAGCGTGTGCAGAGCACCAGAGAGAGTGAACACACCATAATGACCAGCAAATCAAGCAGCACCATCAGTAGGAAGTGACTCACTGCATCTGCACAAACAAATACTTTATTACTCATAAACATCTTTATTACTGTACTTAATACTTTATTACTCATAAACATCTTTATTATTACTGTACTTAA
>NC_071261.1:35135791-35165791 GCF_023375685.1 Ictalurus furcatus
AATAAACACACAAACACATTAACAAAGTCAATAAACACACAAACACATTAACAAAGTCAATAAACACACAAACACATTAACAAATTCAATAAACACACAAACACACATTAACAAAGTCAATAAACACACAAACACATTAACAAAGTCAATAAACACAAACACACATTAACAAAGTCAATAAACACACAAACACACATTAACAAAGTCAATAAACACAAACACACATTAACAAAGTCAATAAACACACAAACACACATTAACAAAGTCAATAAACACACAAACACACATTAACAAAGTCAATAAACACACAAACACACATTAACAAAGTCAATAAACACCCAAACACACATTAACAAAGTCAATAAACACACAAACGTTAACAAAGTCAATAAACACACAAACACATTAACAAAGTCTAAACACACAAACACACATTAACAAAGTCAATAAACACACAAACGTTAACAAATTCAATAAACACACAAACACATTAACAAAGTCAATAAACACAAACACACATTAACAAAGTCAATAAACACACAAACACACATTAACAAAATCAATAAACACCCAAACACACATTAACAAAGTCAATAAACACACAAACACACATTAACAAAGTCAATAAACACACAAACACACATTAACAAAATCAATAAACACATAAACACACATTAACAAAGTCAATAAACACACAAACACACATTAACAAAGTCAATAAACACACAAACACACATTAACAAAATCAATAAACACATAAACACACATTAACAAAGTCAATAAACACACAAACGTTAACAAAGTCAATAAACACACAAACACATTAACAAAGTCTAAACACACAAACACACATTAACAAAGTCAATAAACATAAATGCACATTAAGAAAGAAATATAATTAAATACTAGATTGTTTATTATGTAAATATATATAATTCTATTAAAATATTAAAACATAGCAACTCTTTTTATTATCTAAACATTTTTTTCAATTTAATCTCAAACACACACACACACACACACACACACACACACATGGTGTTTTTTCTACCTGGATGGTGATGATGGTGATTTTGATGAGCTGTAGTGTGAGTTTCCACGGTTTGCGTCCTCGAATGCGATATTTCTCACATGGATTCATAAAGAAATATTTTAGTTTTCTCCTGAGCTCAAACTCTGAATTATTACCGCTCACTACCCACTCAGACGCCATCGCAACTACCCGGTGTGTGTGTGTGTGTGTGTGTGTGTGTTGGAGGAACTGAAACATCAATAATGAACTCAAACCTCAAACTGGCAAAACCTGACACACACACACAGATGTAAAGATATCATTCAGAACAGATTAAACTGTCTTTCTCTTCATCTCTCTTTCTATACTATACTGAGTTCATTTAAATATTGTTAGAAATTCATATTGAATAAATAAATGTATAAATAAACACTCATACTTCTTTATTTCTGTTTCTTTTTTTATAAGCGAGATGTTTGTTTGTCATTACAGTTATTCTTCAGTTTTTATTGTTATATAAACACATTTTATAGTATTCACAGGTCACTTTTGGTCAAGTCTCTGGTTAAACTCTAAAATGCTGATGTTTCATATGAAATTGAATTTAATTTAATAAAAAGTTAGTAAAAATGTAAAAAGGTGTAAAACACTGGTGGAAAATTCAGCTCTAATGGCACCACCAAATATACAAATACACATCAGTGATGGTACACGCTAGTACCTAATATTTAAAGATTAGTTTTTAATCATTTTTATAAAATGATTAATTATAATCTGTGCTGTAAGTGTAATTTCTGCTTTGAGACAATGTCTATTGTAAAAAGCACTATACAAATAAAATTGAATTGAATTGAATTGAATTAATTGGGTCTGAGGAGGTTTTTTACATTAAAATGTGAAATATTTACCCTGCTACCCATCGGTCATGCGTGATATACCTGAGATATAAATCCAGTCTGCACACATTCACCGCATAGCTGTCAATCAAACCAGCAGACCATGGCCTTATCACTCTCAGAGAAAAAAACTATTTCAGCTGGAATGTTCATTTAATCTCAAATTCGTGTAGAATATAAAGTAGAAATTTAGTGAAGGGAAAATACATCGCTGATGTAACCTCACTCCTGTTCAAATTCATACATTTAAAATCTATATCCTGTGTTTATATACTTCTGTAAAGATACTCCGGGACAATGTCCACTGTTAAACACGCTATACAAATAAAACTGAACTGAACTGGAGGTAAATGTAGATATTTCTGATGGATCTGTTCTGTGTTAGCGGTTGATGGAAAGTGTCATTTAAGCCACATGGAGCCTTTTTTAAATGAATTGACACAGCAGAGATAAATGCTTATGTCCCTGATGATGATGTCATTTCCTCCATAACTGATTCTTTACAGCCTGTATAAAGACTTCATGGCTACATGCTAGCTAACTAAATCTTTAGCTAGCCTTATTCGGGACTGGTATTTCAGTCTTGATTTATAGCCTTATTTCTCTCCCTGATTTATTTAACAGCAGCCCAAACCTGTCAGAATATAACATCACCATGGTTTTGCCTGAATTTCACTCACTTTTGTTTTCTAATAAATAAAAAGCGTGTCGCTTTGTTGAGTATTAGACATATGTTATGATTAATATCCTCTACCAGAACAGATAATCATTTTCTCTGTATAAATAACATATATACACAAGATTCTCTAGGTTCTCCTGAGCAGCCTTGAACTGGCTCTGTCATGTCACTTCCTGTTTATGTACACCACAGTGCCACACTGAACACTAATACAGAAACAATGCTGACTCAGCGGTGCCCCCTGCAGGCCATACTGGAGCAATGCACAATAAACCTTTATTTAATAACTGCTAAACATGAATGTAAACAGCAAATACTCATTAACTGCTATCATCTATACAAACTGTATAGGACATAAAAATAATAAAAATTACATTTAAAAAGTCTCAGTTTCAATATATAATTACAAATACTTATCACTGTGTAAAACATTTTAACAGTATTTTAACTGACAACAATTTAAGCAAATTATTATTCAGGTGTCACATATACCTGAGTGAAAATGGGAAAAAAGTTATTGGTCATGTAATATTTTAAGTTGAAAGAAACCATAGCTATGAAAAGGTAGAAACCACATTAGGCTAAATTACACATGGTCCATGGAGCCACCATCTTGGAGAGGTTGAACTCATTGAACAATCTGCTGTAAATCTGGTTGTAAAACGTGTTGGAATGACTCATTACATGAGAAGCTTGAATAATATTTGTGTTTCCATTTCATGCAGGGGTCATGGTGGTGTTTGTCTGCAGTCTGTTTAATGTATGTTTCAATACACTGATGTATTGAATGAAGAAAATCAATTCCCTTTGCCTTTAAAAATGCATCAGTAGTCTCAGGTACACAAACTGGCAGTTTTTATAAGCATCCTGGAGAATGTGAGACTTCTGTTCTTCTGCAGACTTGCTTTGGTTTCTGCAGCTATTCCTGACAGACTTTATTTTTCACTGATGTACTATTATTCTTCTGTAAGAGTCCATGTACATTTATCCGGTCCTTACATGGAGCCCTGAGGAACACCGTCACCATGCCATCACCATGCCAGCACCAGGAGCCATGTTTCATTCCTGTTTTTAACACTTCCCCTCGGCTAATTCTCTTGGCCATCAATATAGATTTCAGGAAAACACAACTTACTGCCATTTTATTAAGTGTAGAAGAAGCTGAAGTTTAAACAGAAATAAAATTAATTCATCTTCAGCTAGCACTGCGTCCTGTTCAATCGGAGTCAGAGCTATTGCTGGTAACACTGGCTTACAAGGTGCAAATCACCACAGACATCAGTCCATCACAGGGCATCATGCACGCACACACACACACACACACACACTTTCACATACTCCCACACACTTTCACATACTCACACAAACTTATGGGCAATTTATCATAGCCAATCTGGAGAACCTAGATGAGAATCACCTATATGTTCACCCATTTGAACATCTTTTGGATGTGTGAAATGTGAAATGTGTGGAAGTATTCAAACCTGGGACGCTAGAGCTGTGAAGCGGCAAACCTTCCCAATCTTCTACAAATCACAACTTCTGTTTGAATGTAACTTAAATTTCCAGAGAAATAAAATGATTTTCACACCATGGCAGTTGCGCGTGTGTGTGTGTGTGTGTGTGAAGCGCACAGAGACACCGGGGAAGTCGACGTTAAAAACAGGACTGAAACATAGCCATTGTATTTTGATTCTTAGAGTGCATTGTCAACAGACAGGTTTAAGGAACGGGAGCGCAGTGGCAGGAAGTTAGCATCCCCGCTACTTCCTGTGCTCCCACAAGCACCGGCTTCTGCATCCTGGTCTTCCACAGCGATGTCATCAGGAAGAGGCGGGGCTCCAGGATCACCAGGTTTGGGAAGGCTGGATGATGTTGATAAGCTAGCAACGCCACTAACTGAAATGCAGTCCTGCCCCCTCTGCCGATTCACAGCGAAGGATAGGTTCATAGAGCTGCTCATCACAGAAGAGGCGGGACTTCGTTCCCCATCAGGGTGGAGACAAACCGTGGAGCACTTATCGTAATCATAGAAGTCTGCCTTTGAGAGGTTGTTAGTGGCTCCAGATGTGTCCTTCATAGTCGAGCTGGACACACCTGCTGCTGGAAACACACAAAATTCAACATAACTGTTTACCACTACGATATCATCTGGATTTACTGAGGGAAAATGAGTTGCTGTGCATGTTAGCGCTACCTCGGAGTGCCTCAATCTTCTCGTTCTTGCACCGCTGCACCTCGTCAGTGATCTTGGCGATGATGAAGTTAAGTGTTCCGCAGCGCTGGATCGACTCGATTAGTGTGTCCAGACCTCGCGGGTTCTCGGCGATGAGGTCAAGTAATTTACCGGCGCGTTTTCCGCGCGTGCTCCTGCAGCTGATCTCCTCTGCGTCCTCTCGTGTCAAGATCTTCTTCGAGCGCAGGTAATCATAGTGCCTCTCTGCAATCAGCTTCTCTACCAGGTATGGACGAAGAGACTCCAGAGCCTGAGGGGAACAGAAGAACACGGCATTGAGGGAAAATTCTCACAAATGACATATTACTTGAGAGACTCCATGTTTTTCGGTAGATCTTCTCATTGGTTAATCTGAAACAGAACTCAGCAGTGTCTCATCTGCGTTCTGCACATTGGTCCTGTCCAGGCAGTAGATATACAGTGTGTAGAACAACAGTGACACTACTTATGACAAGTTTTCTTCTTATAGTAACCAAATGTGTGTTTTGCAGACATTTTCGCACGTTACAGAGAACCTTCAAGTTGTGTTTGTGTTTTAATGTAAGAATTCTAGCTGAAACAGGACCAGTTCTCACCCCAAAACCCACACTTTATTTCCATAAATATACCATACTGAGCCCTTTGGTACACCAGGTATGAGTTTACAGTGCAGGTTTGTTGACGTCTCCTGAATACACTTGCTGCTGTGATGTGGAGAATATTTTACGGTGGGATGTGGTGATGGACATGGAAAACCCTGTCAGGAAGTAGGTTCCAGGTGTCAGGGTTCTGCTCAGCACGAACACTCCGTCTCTGTGAGGTTCCGCTTTAGATGCTTCCCTCAACATCACACTTCTGAACTCGGCCTCGTTTTCCTACAGATACAGCTATACTATCGCTCACTGTAGACCACGCCCCTAGCTAATCGTGATTGGCTTGAACTCCTTCATGACGTCATGGCGAGTTCCAAGCCGGCTGACACACCTGGAACTCGCGACTACCCTTTTCTTTCGCACGAGCTTATGAGAAAGTGCGCGCTCCCGTGCGCGCGCGCCCACAAGAAGTACAAACTAACCGGATTTACAGATTCCTTAATATATATTTATAATATTCAATTAGTTTCTGTTTGATTTTACTCGAACTTTTCGCATCAGGATTCTCAAATCTAGACTACAGAGGAGTGTACTCACTTTCAGACCAAATGCTCATTTAGTGGAACACGTTTTTATAATAATAATAATAATTATTATTATTATTATTATTTCTGTCGATTCATAACGGTATATAATAATCTCACTGTTAAAACACACTGATTCGTGGAGTTTAGTCACTTACGTTCTTTTTCACTTCGGCCATTTCGTCTTCCGTCAGGTGAGGAATCTCCATTCTGCTCAACCTGATCTAAACTATCAGCTCTAAATTTTAACAGTAAATTCCAAACAGTAAATAAGACTCATGAAGATGCGAGAGAACCGTCCCGACTGAAGCGCTTAAGCGTACAGTTAAACTTCATTAAAACAGGAGAAAAGATGAAGTTCTCTCCACACTTCCTTATCGAGCGCAGTGACGTCACACACCCAGGCGAGGCGGATGTGGAAGGCCATCAGGCTCAGATTGTGGTTGAAATGTCTGTAGTAGTACACTATGGAACACAATCAATGTAAAATAACGTGTGCATTTACACTGGTTGGGGAAGTATTCAGACCCCTTCAATTTGACAGATTTCATAAAAAAAATTTTTTGCCATCAATCTACACACAATAATAACCACAAAACAAAAACAAGATTTATATTTAAAAAAATAATTCAAAAATTTCATTTAACATGAACAGTATTTTGTGCTTCACTCACTACCAAGGTAGGCACACGTTACAAATGTTAAGCATTTTACTGCAAGGTTGATACAAAGATCATCCAAGATGGTACAGATGATGGGAGGGCTAAAATCTAATATCTATCAAGAGCTTGACAATACATTATTTACTGCTAATACTACTACTACTACTAATAAAACAAACATTACTACTACTATTCAATTTAATTTGCATAACACTTTTAACAATAATTTTTCAATTTATAAATGTATTAAGAAAGAGGCGACGGTGGTGAGGAAAAACTCGCTGAGACGATATGAAGAAACCATCCTCATCTGGATGACACCAGATAGTGCGATTATAAATAAATAAATCCTTTTATGTACTACATGGTCAAATAGTGCAGTTGCGTAACCAGGTAATTCATTACAGTTTTCACATGAAGTCTGTTTTGTTGCAGTTATCATCTGAGACTTGAGTGCAAAACTGTTTGTATCAATTTCAGTTCAAAGCCATCTTTATGGTTTATAAGCGGTACCATTCTCAGTAATCTCAATGATCTTTAGTCCGCACCATGTGGGGACATCCTCAGCAGCAGCATGTGACTTCCAACTGATGAGAACTCCAGCCAGAAGTACTGCATCAGGATGGATCAGACAGGTCCGGAGAACAGAAGGGGTCAGGATAACGATAATGAGTCTTTATTGGTCACGTACATTAAAGCACAGTGAAATTCTTTTCTTCGCATATCCCAGCATGCCAGGAAGTTGGGGCCTTCAACTTCGTCCCTGGAGCTTAAGGGCCTTGCTCAAGGGCCCAACAGTGACAGCTCCAGGGCTTGAAACCATGACCTTCCAATCAGTAAGAGGGAGAGAGAGAGATAGAGAGATTTTTAGGTACGATAGACCAGACCGTTAAATATTATTTACTGGAAGTGACACAAACAGATACTAAATTAACAGTTAATACTATATATATATATATATATATATATATATATATATATATATATATATATATATACACACACACACATACACACTTTTCAATTCTGAAATGTTCAATATTTCAGACTTCAGTGTTGATCAAACTGTCATGTAGTAAAATATGTTGAATGTAGGTCTTAATACACAACGGTGACCGACAACCCCATGTGCTCGATATGTCAGATAGCTGTGACAGTTCATTTATTAAATCATTGCATTATTAGAACCAAGGTATTTCCTACAAATGCAGAGTCCATTTGGAAATGTGACCAGATGAGGGTCCATCCAACACCCATCCAGGCTGGATGCCTTATAGAAAGGAATAATATTAATAATAGTCACTCTTTTATTCTTCTTCTTATTATAATACAGTTAATTCCTGTGTTTGCAGTTCAAGTGTAACAAAATCTAACCTAGCCTACTTAAACCACTAACATATCTGATGTTGTAAATTCCAATATGCATTGAAATATATATATATATATATATATATATATATATATATATATATATATATATATATAAATAAATGAACTTTAATAGTATCCAGTTATTTTAAAGTTATTTAAAAAACAACACTTAATCAAGCAGTAATTATTTAATAAAGAAGAAACTGAAAAGTGTTGGACAGAATGCAGACTTCCTCCAAACCTCAGACCTTCACCTGCGCACGCGCGCGCGCGTGTGTGTGTGTGTGTGTGTGTGTGTGTGTGTGAGAGAGAGAGAGAGAGAGAACCTTAGAATGAGAGATGGAGTAAAAGCTCCTGTGGATTAACTAAATTAAACTGTACAGTGAACAGCTGCAGTATTGAACAATGATGTAGTATAGCCATGTTAAAATGTGATTTAATGTATTTCTCAAATCATCTTCATGTCTTAATGTCACCTTTTCTCTTCTCCTTTACAGAAATAACTCACTAAATGAGTAATGACTTGTTCAGATACAGATTGTGTGTGGTGTTTAATGTGTGGTGTTTGAGTGATAAGATAAAGTCAGTAAGTAATAGAGAGTTGTTGTGCAGTGTCCGGTCTCACTGTCCTCTGACTGCTCCATGGTGACAGGATTCACCAAATCAGGAAGTCTCTCCTTCCTCATCATGCTCTTACTGTATGCCGCTGATATGGCACATGTCTATTTACAATATCTAAATATCTTAAATAGTCAAACCATTACTGTTACTATTAAAACATATTAGCAAAAAACGAACACATTTTTAAAAATAAAAACAAGATTAAATCAATATTACAATCAATCATCTGTTTCACTGCCATGTTCCAACAAACTAACACTTCACCAAAACTGCTTTATCCTGGAGAAGAGGTTTGAGGTGAGACTCATGTCATATGTCAGTCCTGGTGAGTTTACGACTCTCAATGCTGTAAGACAGAACAGGACAGAATAACAGACAACATTAATCACAGTCACTCAGCACAGTCCTTATAAACAACATCAGTGATCTCTCTCTCTCTCTCTCTCTCTCTCACACACACACACACACACACACATTATTCAGTATGATACAGTAGAGTAGAGTAAGTCAGTAACTCACTGTAGTGTCTCCAGGTTACAGTGTGGATCCTTCAGTAGATCAGAGAGCAGCTTCACTCCTGATTCTCCTGGATTATTACCGTTCAGATTCAGTTCTCTCAGGTGTGATGAGGAGTTTGACCTCAGAGCAGAAGCCAGAGCGGTACAACCTTCACCTGTAATACTGCAGTAACGCATCCTGCAAGAAAGAAAACCTTCTCACACTCAGTTTTAGCTCTGAAAACATCAACTACACAAAATCTTTATATACAGAACATTTACTCTCTATCTCACACACACAAAAATGACAATATATCACATCACTACAATTACAATTACCACAGATGCAAACTGGATGCAGCTGTGTTTATTAAAACTCTGCTCTGTGTGTGTATGTGTGTGAATGTGTGTGTGTGCATGTGCATGTGTGTGTACCTCAGTATCTCCAGTGTACAGTGTGGATTCTCCAGTCCAGCAGAGAGCAGCTTCACTCCTGAATCCTGCAGGTTATTGTTACTCAGGTTCAGTTCTCTCAGTCTGGAGGAGTTTGAGCTGAGAACTGAGGACAGAACTCTACAGCTTTCATCTGTCAGTTTACACCTCCACAGCCTGGAAGAGAAATGATGATATATCAGAACACTGATCTCAAACACACACACAGTTATAATACACTTACTCTTTATCATTTAACAGAAATGTGAGTGTGTTTCTGTCACACACAGAAATCAGAGGACAGGACACCACATCAGCACTAGTATTACTACTACTACTACTACTACTACTATTATTATTATTATTATTATTATAGCTGTTGCTGTAGTTGTTGTTATTATTATTATTATTATTATTATTATTATTATTATTATCAGTTACAATGATCCTTAAATGAATGAAAACAGAGGGTTTTTTGTTTGAATAAATGCTTCATTATAATTGATGCTTTAAGCCAATTTTAAATGAAAGTGTTAAAAAGTCTCCCATTTAAAAATAAATAAATAAGAAATCTCCCGTTTGAACAAAAGAAATTAGGAGGAAAAAGGAGCAGAACCTGCTGTAGCTTTGTTTGGAAATATTTTTGTTGGTGAAATAGATCAGAAACAGACAATAGTGAGTGTAAAATGTCAGGTAAAAAAGTCAGGTAATATTAACTTATTGTTTACATGTTAGCATAGCATGGTAAATTAACTACTAAATAAAAATAACATCAGTGTGTGAGCTTTTAAATAACGTCCTATTATTATTAACATTTACTGTAGCTGCACAGACAGACTGCTCCTGTACCTTTAACTCACACACACACACACACACAGTCACACACACACTCACACACACTCACTCTCACACACACTCACACTCACTCACACTCACTCACACTCACTCACACTCACTCTCACACACACTCGCTCTCTCTCTCTCACACACACACACACACACACACACACACACACACACATTATTCAGTATGATACAGTAGAGTAGAGTAAGTCAGTAACTCACTGTAGTGTCTCCAGGTTACAGTGTGGATCCTTCAGTAGATCAGAGAGCAGCTTCACTCCTGATTCTCCTGGATTATTACCGTTCAGATTCAGTTCTCTCAGGTGTGATGAGGAGTTTGACCTCAGAGCAGAAGCCAGAGCAGCACAACCTTCACCTGTAATACTGCAGCACTGCATCCTGCAAGAAAGAAAACCTTCTCACACTCAGTTTTAGCTCTGAAAACATCAACTACACAAAATCTTTATATACAGAACATTTACTCTCATCTCACACACACAAAAATGACAATATATCACATCACTACAATTACAATTACCACAGCCGCAAACTGGATGCAGCTGTGTTTATTAAAACTCTGCTCTGTGTGTATGTGTGTGAATGTGTGTGTGTACCTCAGTATCTCCAGCGGACAGTGTGGATTCTCCAGTCCAGCAGAGAGCAGCTTCACTCCTGAATCCTGCAGGTTATTGTCACTCAGGTTAAGTTCTCTCAGTCTGGAGGAGTTTGAGCTGAGAACTGAGGACAGAACTCTACAGCTTTCCTCTGTCAGTTTACACCTCCACAGCCTGGAAGAGAAATGATGATATATCAGAACACTGATCTCAAACACACACACAGTTATAATACACTTACTCTTTACCATGTAACAGAAATGTGAGTGTGTTTCTCTCACACACAGAAATCAGAGGACAGGACACCACATCACCACATTATTATCCATCCATCTTCTATACCGCTTATCCTTTTCAGGGTCACAAGGCTGGGTACACCCTGGACAGGGTGCCAATCCATCACAGGGCACAATCATATACACATTCACACACTATGGACACTTTGGACATGCCAATCAGCCTACCATGCATGTCTTTGGACTGGGGGAGGAAATCGGAGTACCCGGAGGAAACCCCGCAAGCACAGGGAGAACATACAAACTCCACACACACGGTCACAGTGGGAATCGAACCCCCCGACCCTGGAGCTGTGAGGCGAACGTGCTAACCACTAAGCCACCGCGTGCCCATTGTTCTTCTTCTTCTTCTCTCTTCTTCTTCTTATTATTATTATTAGTAGTAGTAGTAGTTACAATGATCCTTAAATTAAACAGAAGGTTTTTTGCTTGAATAAATGTTTCATTATATTTGAAACTTGAAACCATTTTTAAATGAAAGTATTAAAAAGTCTACTATTTAAAAATAAAATAAATAAATAAATAAAAATATCCTGTTTGAACAAAGAAATTAGGAGGAAAAAGGAGCAGGACCTGTTGTGGCTTTGTTTGGAAATATTCTCCAAAAAAACAAAAATAAATAGAAATAAAATCTTGAAATGCGCATAAAAAACTTATGAGGCTCAATTGAGGCGGATTTATTTTTTATTCAGTAAGAAGACAGGCACATAAACTGCACATCAAAACATCATGTGACTTTTCCTCAACTAATCATGTGATTGGATAACTGGCTGTTGTGACTGGATAATTGGCTGATGTGATTGGATATTTGGTTTATGTGATTGGATAACTGGCTGATGTGATTGGATAATTGGATTATGTGATTGGATAATCAGTGCATGTGGCAGACCTACACAGCGCGATGGCAATGTGTAATTTATTTATTTTACATGTTCACATTTTTTGTTAGAGATTAAAGTTATAAACAGGATTTATCCGTTGATCTGCACAGAAGGATTATTATGATGTTTTTGTTAACTGGAAATCCGTCCTCGATGACAATCCTCTTTCATCATGTAAACTAATCCCACACTCCTGATTTTACTTTCTTTATCAGTGGAGGATGGAGACCATCAGATGGTGATATCAGCCTCGCCCCTCTCTAACATTTACTCCTCTGTCTGGCTCTGTGTGTGTGTGTGTGTGAGTGTATGTGAGTGTGATTGTGTGTGAGAGTGAGTGTGTGTGTAAGTGTGTGTGTGTGTGTGTGTGTGTGTGTGTGTGTGTGTGTGTGGGAGTGTGAGTGAGAGAGAGTGAGTGAGTGTGATTGTGTGTGTGAGAGTGAGTGTGTGTGTGAGAGAGAGAGTGTAAGTTGACGAGTCTGACAGGCAGTGGAGGAGTAAAGGCGATGTGCAGGTGAGATTCTCTGTCTGGTTACTTTTTTTTTTTTCAATAGGGTAGATAAGTAAATGTAGACGGTTTGATAACCATCAGATTTCATAACCATACAGATCCAATCTAAAGACAAAGTCTGATCCATCCAAACCAAACAATGTTGGTGTGTAAGTGTCCTTATTCTCTCTCACATGTGTCCCTCAGTGCAGATTGGGCGGTGTGATACTCTGATACATATCATAGCACCAGAAAATAGAATAATCAATCATGTCTATTGATAGATATTTTTCCTATATCGCCAATGTCACATGTTCATATTGTTCCCATGGTGACAGTGTTCTGTTTTTCTTCTTCTTGTTTGTGAAGTTCTGTTCAATGTCACTTTCACATAAATAAAAAAAAAAGAGAAAAGAAAAAGTGCCTTTCACTGGTGTTTAGATAACAAAATGATCAAAAAGCAGTGATGAACACATGCAGTTATTTTGTAGTGATCATTTCTTCAGTTTTAGAGAAAAGGTAATAAATGGTGATAGAAGGTTTTGTCCACATGGCCCCGCCCTCAGTGCAGACGTAACGTGTTGGTGTGAAAAGTGAAACTCTTCTGTAACAGTACCAGAGGTTTGTTTAAAGATGATTAGAGTAATAATTAACCAGCATTAATCCAAACAGTGCAGTTCAGTGTTACATTAAAATAATAAACCATGCAGTAATACATTTATAAATAAAAATACTCACACAGCTTTTCTGGAGGCTTTGACCACTGGTAGCAGCTTCAGAAGACATTCCTCTGATGGGTGATATTTTCTCAAATTAAACACATCCAGCTCCTGATCTGAGTTCAGTAACACAAACACCAGAGCTGACCACTGAGCAGGAGAGAGTCTGGTTCCACTGAGACAACTGTTACCTCCTCTGTTCAGGTAACGTTGTACTTCCTGCACTAGAGAATGATCATTCAGTTCATTCAGACAGTGAAACAGATTGATGGATTTCTCTGGAGATGGATTCTCCTTGATCTTCTCCTTGATGTACTCTGCTGTTTCCTGTTTGGTGTGAGAGCTGCATCCTGTCTGTGGCATTAAGCCTCGTAAGAGAGTCTGATTGGACTCCAGTGAGAGACCCAGAAGAAAGCGGAGGAACAGGTCCAGCTGTCCATTCTCACGCTGTAAGGCCTTGTCCACTGCACTCCTGAGGAGATCAGACATTTTTGACTTCCTGAAGAAATTAAAAAGTCCAATGCTTTGTTCCACTAACACATTGTTCTTTTTAAAAATAAAGCAGAGAAATGCGTATAAAGCAGCCAGAAACTCCTGCACACTCAGATGTACAAAGCTGAACACCTTCCCCAGATGAAGCCCAAACTCCTCTCTGAAGATTTGGGTACACACTCCTGAGTACACTGACACTTCTCTGACATTAATGCCACACTCTCTCAGGTCTTCCTCATAGAAGATCAGGTTTCCTTTCTCCAGCTGTTGGAAAGCCAGTTTTCCCAGTGCCAGGATACTCTCTCTGGTCTGCTGAGGATCAGGGTCACATTTCTGATGGTACTTTTGGTCCTTGTGTTTGATCTGAAAGATCAGGAAGTGTGTGAACATTTGAGTCAGAGTCTTGGGGATCTCTCCATGCTCTGCTTCACCCAGCATTCTCTCTAGAACAGTGGCTGAGATCCAGCAGAAGACTGGGATGTGGCACATGATGTAGAGGGTTCTTGAAGACTTCATGTGTGAGATGATTTTATTGGCCAGGCTCTGATCACTGATCCTCTTCCTGAAGTACTCCTCTTTCTGAGGATCACTGAACCCTCTTACCTCTGTTACCTGGTCTAGACAGTCAGGAGGGATCTGATTGGCTGCTCCTGGTCGAGAGGTTATCCAGAGGAGAGCAGAGGGAAGAAGATTCCCCTTGATGAGGTTTGACAGTAGCACATCCACTGAGACTGACTCTGTCACATCACACAATCTCTCATTCTTCTGGAAATTTAGAGGAAGTCGACACTCATCCAGACCATCAAAAATCAACACCACTTTATAGGAGTCTATTAATTGTAGTTTTCTCATTTCTGGGAAAAAGTGATGAAGAAGATCCATCAGACTGAGATGTTTCTGCTTCATCAGATTCAGCTCTCTAAAGGGAAGTGGAAACATGAAGGTGACGTCCTGATTTGCTTTTCCTTCAGTCCAGTCCAGAATGAACTTCTGCACAGAGACTGTTTTTCCAATTCCAGCAACTCCTTTAGTCAGCACACTTCGGATGGACTTGTCTTTAAAGAGATCATTACATTTGATGGGTGTCTCCTGCGTTGCTGGTCTCCTGGATGCTGTCTCAATCTCCCTCATCTCATGTTCATTATTGACGTCTCCACTCCAGCCCTCTGTGATGTAGAGATCTGTGTAGATGTCATTCAGAATTGCTGAGCTTCCATGCTGTGAGATTCCTTCATTAATTCTTTTAAACTTCTCTCTCAGGCTGGATTTCAGCTTTGTCTGGTACACAGAGGTGAGTTCTAATAAACAAAGTAATAAGATGTTTTAATGTAAAATCACTGAACACAGGATTAAATGTAAAATTCAATGCTGCTGTTCATTCCTGATTCATGTAGTAAATATTCCTGAAGGAACAGGACCATTGTACAGAGTAACCACAAGCTGGACCACGAACAGAACAGAAAAGCAGCAGATGTACATGATACTAAACTTGAACTTCAAACTAAAAGTGTTCCTATCTAAAACTATTTCCTCTCTCTAAAGTGAACCTGATGGAATAAAGCCATGACTCAGAGCTCTTACTGTTGTGCAGTGTGTTAGCGAGATCTGTGTGGTTCATGTTCTTCAGGACGTGCAGTGTGATCTTCAGCGCTCCGTCTCTGACACTGTGCAGATCCTCCTCATCCTCCACCTCCCTCTCAGTGCATGCTGGGTAATCTGGACTCAGGAGCTTCCTAAACCTCTTCAGCTCATTCTTTATCAGAGTGATGACTTTGTGTTCCAGCTCCTGGTTAGAAACACACAGGAACACATCTAAATATTATAATGTTACACACTAAGAGATGCTTTTATTTTATAAAAAGAAGAAAAGTCTCTTTCTATTCCCACAGTTACAGCTGAAATTCTGTCTGATTACCCATAATGCTTCTGCACATCAATAAATCTGTAAATTGTCATGATCTTAAATAAAAAACCTGCAACCTGCTCACACACCAGTTACACACATTAAAAAGACACACACCTTGAATATGGAGTCCAGCTGATTTCTGCTGAGGTTTGATTTCTTCTGTTGTGGTCTGTGAAGAAATAAAACACATGATGCAATATAGACTATATGTATTCATAGCTGCACAACACACACTAATAAATACAGAGACAGATATTTAACACTATCCTCTTAACACAATACACTGATTTCAGCATTTCCTCACTGACACTAACATGTTTATGAATAAAATAGTGATCTAGTCATTAATGTCCCAGGTGTAAATGTTGTTGTGTAGCACCACAGACCCTCCAGCTCAGGGACTGCAGGCTGAACTGAACTCTTAAAGCAGTTTTCCTCACCGCCAGTCCGAGAGCTGCAGCACTGCACAGTTTAGTGTTTTACTGCTTCAACACCTGATAAAGATCATGAAGGGCTTCATAATGAGACCAGTGAGTTTGATCAGGTGGAACACTGCTGTAAAACACCTCACTGTACTGACCTCACATCAGGAGAACTGGCTCCGTCTCTGAAGTAAATTGGACAACCCATTGACCGGTCACTCTTCATGGACACACAGCTGGGTTCTGGTGAGTCTGATCTCTTTCTCTTCATCATTCTAGAATTAAACAGAAATATCAGCAATAATTAATACTCTGCTGTCTCAGCACTGTTACACAATATGTTCATCATTAAACACCAATAATTCCATCTTTTTAATTCAGCTCCAGTTTGCAAACTTATTCAAACAGGAGACACGCCTCATATCTCAGGAATTACACTGATGTCAGGAGTCCCAATCACAGACAACTGACTCAGCTGGGTCTTAAAGCCTGTAGAGTTCACTGACTCAAAGCTACGCTGCTCTTATACTCCACATTACACAGTCCTTTTTACTCTTCTCTCAGTGAATGATTTCTCTAAACTGTTCTTAGATCAGATCAGTGATATATTCACTGCTATTAAACACCTTAAACCAAAGTTTAGTTACTCTGTTAACTACTGAGTGTTTAGAGATACAGATCTGTTCCCATGAGACGATGTGTATTTATTGCTGGTGAATGGAAAAGTAACTCACCTCTCGTCTTTCTTTAAGTCCTGTTTTCCAGACACATGTTGGAGGTCATGTCTCCTTCTCCAGATTACAGCAGGACACACATTTACTTCACTCCAACATCGGTGTGTTAAATCAAACTCTGTATCAGCACAGAGTTCACTTACAGGAAATAGTCACGGTATCAAGTCATAAAACAACCTGTGTACATTCGAACTTCAGTACAAACCCACAAAACTCTTCTGCATCTAGTGTACATTCAGTGTGTTTATATATTATAGCTTTAGATGTAGATACTCACTGTGTTTTTACTCCTGCAATGGTGCATTTTCCCCTGGACACAAAATGGAGCCTCTGACTTTCACTGACACATCTACCTGTTTATACTGCAGGGGGCAAAGGGCAGTGAGGTAGGATAATAAATACACACACACACACACACACACACACACACACACACACACACAGATATGATTTGTTATCAGACAGCTCTCTGGTCCATCAAGCAAAGGCCTAGAAACACTCAGCAGATCATTAGATAAAGAAGCAGAACTCATACTTCAATATTTGCAGAAATGTATTTTTTTTTAATGGTTTTCCTTTAATGAGAACGAGTATCCTGATATTAGTGAGGATTGGTGTGTAAGTAGTTTTTGTGTGAATAATTAATGTTACTCAGAATAAAGGTGATCATGGAGGCTAAGTTAAACACAGTGGTCAGACAAGTAATTAAGCTAATGTGATAACTCTTACTCAGCTTATGAGTTCTGATTTTTTACAAATGACCTCCAGGTGTTTCTGCCATGTGTCCCTCTGAAATGTTTCCAGTTTGTTATCAACCATTTATGTTGTGTTTTCTGCATATTGCAGCATTTCTGTTTTTTTGTGTATTTTCTCTTTTATCAGACATTAAAACAGTTAACTAACTAATGTCGCAGGGAGCAGTGTCGCAGGAAGCAGTGTCCATCGAGCTGATGCTATCTTTTCTAAATCTCTATACTTTAAATATAATTTTTTACTTTTATGAAGCTTACATATATCACCGATACTATTTTAGATAAAATAATTGTAACGTTGCACTGTTGCTAAGTTTTCATCGGATCTTACAAACATCCTCGACTAGCTTGTAGCCTGCTAGCATCACCTTTCGGCTAGCCTGGTTTACGTTTCACATTTACCTCATTTACCGCTGTTTTAAAGGCGAATATGTCGATTGTTTCTCCACTTTTGAGTGCAGATGAGGACTCGCTCGAACTGCACATGGTGCTGTTGGAACTGGTGACTGTGGAGAAACAGATCTGTGGCCTACTCGACAAGCAGGTGCAGCTGCATGAGCGAAGAACTGCACTGGAAACATCTTGTACTACCACATACAAATCCAAGGTAAGCACGCAGCATGGTATTACCTCTCCCAGCCCTTCTATGCCGTGTGTTTACATTTACATTTATTCATTTAGCAGACGCTTTTATCCAAAGCAACTTACAAATGAGAAAATACAAGCAAAGCGATATATCAAGCAGAGAACAATACAAGTAGTGCTACCATACATAGGGTTAGGGGAGTTAGGGTTAGGGTTGGGGTTTGGGTTAGCGGTTAGGGTTGGGGTTATGGTTAGCGGTTAGGGTTAGGGTTTAGGGTTAGGGTTAGGGTTAGGCGGTTAGGGTTAGGGTTAGGCGGTTAGGGTTAGGGTTGGGGTTGGGGTTAGCGGTTAGGGTTGGGGTTAGCGGTTAGGGTTAGGGTTGCGGTTAGGGTTAGGGTTGGGGTTTGGGTTAGCAGTTAGGGTTAGGGCTAGGGTTGCGGTTAGGGTTAGGGTTCAGGTTAGCGGTTAGGGTTAGGGTTAGGGTTAGGGGGTTAGGGTTAGCGGTTAGGGTTAGGGTTAGGGCTAGCGGTTAGGGTTAGGGCTAGGGTTAGCGGTTAGGGCTAGGGTTAGGGTTGGGGATGGGTTAGCAGTTAGGGTTAGGGTTGGGGTTTGGGTTAGCGGTTAGGGTTAGGGTTGCGGTTAGGGTTGGGGTTAGGGTTAGCGGTTAGGGTTAGGGTTTAGGGTTAGGGTTAGGTGGTTAGGGTTAGGGTTAGGCGGTTAGGGTTAGGGTTTAGGGTTAGGGTTAGGCGGTTAGGGTTAGGGTTAAGGTTAGGGTTAGGCGGTTAGGGTTAGGGGTTAGGGTTAGGGTCAGGGTTAGGGTTAGGGGTTAGGGTTAGGGTTAGGGTCAGGGTTAGGGTTAGGGGGTTAGGGTTGGGGTTAGGGTTAGGGTTAGGGGTTAGGGTTAGGGTTAGGGTTTAGGGTTAGGGTTAGGGTTAGGGTTGGGGTTTGGGTTAGCGGTTAGGGTTAGGGTTAGGGTTAGGGTTGCGGTTAGGGTTAGGGCTAGGGTTAGGGTTAGCGGTTAGGGTTAGGGTTAGGTTTTAGGGTTAAGGTTAAGGTTAGGGTTAGGTTTTAGGGTTAAGGTTAGGGTTAGGTTTTAGGGTTGGGGGTTGGGTTAGCGGTTAGGGTTAGGTTTTAGGGTTAGGGTTAGGGTTAGGTTTTAGGGTTAGGGTTAAGGTTAGGGTTAGGGTTAGGTTTTTAGGGTTAGGTGTTAGGGTTAGGGTTAGGATTTAGGGTTAGGGTTAAGGTTAGGTTTTAGGGTTAGGGTTAGCTTTTAGGGTTAAGGTTAGGGTTAGATTTTAGGTTTTAGGGTTAGGGTTAGGTTTTTTAGGGTTAAGGTTAGGGTTAGGTTTTAGGGTTAAGGTTAGGGTTAGGGTTAGGTTTTAGGGTTAAGGTTAGGGTTAGGTTTTAGGGTTAGGGTTAGGGTTAGGTTTTAGGGTTAGGTTTTAGGGTTAAGGTTAGGGTTAGGTTTTAGGGTTAGGTCTTAGGGTTAGGTTTTAGGGTTAGGGTTAAGGTTAGGGTTAGGGTTAGGTTTTAGGGTTAGGGTTAAGGTTAGGTTTTAGGGTTAAGGTTAGGGTTAAGGTTAAAGTTAGTGCTTTTAGGAGGGTAGGCGCTAACCTGTGTGCACAGGCCATCTATGTCGTTCGCTCAAATGGATTCACTTCCCATTAAGGCCTTGGGGATGTATAGTACCTAATTTCTTAATCCAGATCTTTTCTGCTCTTTTTCTCTGAAGCACAGACCACAACGGGTTGGCCTGCAGGACCGTGACGCTAAATGAGTCCCATCCGTGCTCCAAAAAGTGTTGGACCAGGTAGGTATTCTTTTCTTTTCCTTTCAGGATATTGTGTTTATGTTGAGTCATTCTGACCAGAATGGTGTTTCCCGTCTCACCCACGTATTGTGTGGAACACTTTTTGCAGGTGATTAGGTAAACCGCATTTTTAGTGTGCACGGTGCCCGATCGGTGAGTACGGAAGACCTCCTTTGTGGTCCTGTTTAGGACATATTCTTTTCGGTAAAGATATTGCCCGCGATGCTTGGGTTTAGCGTCGTGGAGGGCCCGGACTTTAGCTCTAATCAAGTAGTCCTGCAGATTTTTGTTCTTCCGGTACGCTGCGATGACCTTGTGGTTTTTGAATATCTGTGTCTGTCCCAACAGGTTTCGGAAATTGGACCTAACCCCCCTGGTCAGTTTCACCGCGGCCGACGAGTATGTCAGGACGAAGGGCACGACGGTGTCCTCCGTCTGGGTCCCTTTGGTCAGGTACGATTTCAGGATTTTTCTAAGAAATGACCTGTTGTATCCTCGCGGCTTGAGTGCTTTAAAGAGGATTCGTGTCGCTTCCATGAAGTCTCGTTCCCGGGTGCATATGCGGCTAAACCTCAGGAGTTGCGACTTGACTAGGCCGGAATAGGTGTGTTTGGGGTGGAAGCTCCTTTTATGCAATAGGGCATGCGTGTCGGTCTCCTTGAAGAAGACTTTAATATCCAGTTTGTGTGACGAATTAAAATCCGGGCCCTTGTACGTAGTGGTGTCTAGGAAGTCCACCGACTCATAACTAATAGTGGATTTAAGTGTGATGGACGGATTGTGGTTATTTAAAGAGGCCTCGAAATCCCTGAACTCCTCCTCAGAGTGGGTCCATACTCCCCAGATATCATCCAGATATCTGAAGTAGTGAAGGGGCCGTCTGTGGCATTCGGCCAAAGCCGAAGCCTCCCACTCTGCCATAAAGATGTTGGCGTAGGCCGGGGCGAACTTCTTGCCCATCGCCGTGCCTTTAATTTGCAGGAAAAATTCCCCGTTGAACTCAAAGTCATTTCTGTTTAAATTGATGTCTAAAAGTCGGATGAGTTCCTCGTCAGGCCTGGAGGCGTCCGGGTGTTTTTTAAGTATGTTTTTTATCGCCCGAATTCCCTCTCCGATGTCGATGTTCGTATATAGGCTATCAATGTCCATGGTGAAAAGGATGGCTTTTGGCGGGATTTTTAGTCCTTTCACCTTGTGTACAAAATCGTACGTATCTTTAATGTAACTGGGGTGGCCCATAGAAAGGGGATTTAAATAACGATCCAGGAATTCGGCCGTGTAGTAGGTCTCGCTACCGCAGTCTGATACTATGGGTCTCCCCGGGGGAATTTCATAGGGCCTGCTCCATTTTGCTCGGTCCTTATGTATTTTCGGGAGCATGTAAAACCTCCTGCTCCTCGGTTCTAAATTCCCCAGCAGGTAGGATTTTTGTTTCGCGTTAATGTATTTTTTTGTGTAAAGACCTTGTGTTATTTCTTTAACCATCGGTATGGTGTCTAGGTAGATTGGTTCTTTCAATCTCCTATAATATTTAGGGTCATTTAGCTGTCTGTACCCCTCCCATAAATATTGTTCCCGATCCATAATCACTATGGCACTCCCTTTGTCTGCCGGTTTTAAAATAATCTGTTTGTTGTTCTGCAGTTCCCTGAGAGCATCGATCTCCCCCGGAGTGAGGTTCGGTTCTTCTCGGGGTGGCCTGAAATGATTTTTAAAAAGTTTTAGGTCCGTCTCAAATAGCTTGAGAAGTTCTGCGGGTAGTTTATCCGTCGGCGGGGTCCAGTCAGATTTAGGTGTGAACGGAGGTGGTTCTTTTTGTGTGTCATTATGGAAATAGGCTGCTAATTTTAGTCTTCTGTGGTATTGCTGTAGGTCGAATCGTGTTTGTGTTACCTGTGGCTTTATACCCGTTGTGCCCGATGGAATAAACGTTAGGCCTTTATTAAGGAGGCTAAGTTGACAGGGAGTGATGTGGAATTTTTTTGATAGGACGATGACATTTCTATTCCCCTCCTGTATATGCAGGCTTATGGGGGGATTTAATTTAAATATCGCAGCCAGTGCTGGAGCATGCTACCGGCCGTGTCCGCCGTCCAATGAATCAGGTCACCTTTGGTTCGAAATTCAGAGCCGGGTAGGGCCGGAATGTGTTTGAGGTTTTTCGTGATGTAGGCGTTAAGGGTATCTAGATGTATTTGTTCGTTGGGCGGGAGCTCAGGAGAAAAATTCACCACCGGCACCCAGATTTCCGCCCGAGGGAATTTTTCTTTGGCCGTTCTCAATAGCCCTTGAAGCCCCTTGATGGCTGTTTCGTTGACGTTATTAGTTCTGCCATTTATGCCCAACGAAAAAATGACGTGTTCCGTGTCAATAGAGACTGTGTTTTTGTCGAGCATCTGTTTTACATGCGCAAATTTGGCCCCCGGATAGCTCTCTATCTGTAGGTCGGGGTTCTGAAAAGGTGGCATTCTGGACAGATTGGAGTCCCCGACAATGAGGAATTTTCTCCGGGCCGTCAGCGTCCATTGAGATTTTCTTTTTGTCGCTATGTGTCTGTTAGGCCTGTCTTCCCGCACGTCACAGTGCACTCCGGGAGACGTGCCGGGCCCTAAGCATAAGAGGGCCTGTGTGGCCGTTTTGAGGCTAGTGATTTTGGTGGGGCTCGAAGTCACCTCTTGCGGAGCGACCTTCTGTGGTTCGCGCTCCCCTTGGTCCTCGAAGCAGATGAGGTCATCCTCTTCCTGTCTGACACAGGGGTTAGGACGCCGCCGAGGACTGCGTTGTACTTTCGGGGAGGACAGGAGACAAAGGGAAACGTCCGAGTCGCTGTCCGGGTCCTCCTCCCTAACGGGGGACCAATCGTGCAGCGGGTCGGTCATGGTGGACACCGTAGCGGACCTCACGGGCAGAGATCGTGATTCCGTCTCCGTGTGTATCAGTGCCTGCACCGTGACCGTTCTAGCCGGTGTGTTTTGTGGTCGGGGAGGAGTAGGAGAGGGATCCCGGGTCTCGGTCTCCTCTCCCGTCCGAACCGGATCGGTGGGAGGAAGCACCGTCCGCCACGTCTCTCCCACCAGCCCGTGAGCCTCATGCACAGTTTTATCTGTGAGCCTTTTGCCAATACCCCGTTTTGCCCACACGATGGCAGTGTTGAAGCATTCTTCCCAATTCTTGGAGGAAAGGTGCTGCAGCTTGGCCATTTCCTCCCCCAATGCATCATCGTAATGGTTCTTGAGAACCAGCATTGTGGTGTAGGCCCAATTTTTAGCATTGCCCTCAATGAGGGAGCGTGTCGTGGCGTTTGGCAACGCAGGTTTGATGACCTCTGACAGGTGTCTTTCAATTTTGCTGATAGACGGAGGCTGTTCCTGGCTAATATTGTTTTTGTGGTGTATTATTTTAATGATTCTAAAAAGGAGACGGGTTTTGGTGACAAAGTCAGGGTCATCGGAGTGCTTGGGCTTCGTGTTAGGTTGGGGACGTGTGTTTTTGTCTTTAGGATACGAGCGCGCCGTACGCACTCCGTCCCGTTCCCAGTGACGTACTCGCTTCGTGAGGGCTTTCGGTCGAGACGTAAACGTAACGGGTCCCGAGAGGGCCCGGGTTTCGAAAAATTGCGGTCCGCCAGACCGTCGCTGGAACTCACCGCGGTGAGTCGGTGCTACTCTCCCGTGGCCACCGTATCTGACCATGTCCGCATAGGAGAGCATTCCCTCCCCCTGTGCGTAACGTGGGGCTCGGTAGCCACCGTATTCGACCGCGTTCCCATAGAAGGGCGCTCTCTCTGCCCGTGAACGCTGTACGGGGTTGTGATGAGTATGGGGCGTGGGCCAAACATCGCCCTGGACGGTACGTTTGCGTCTGCGTGTGACGACTGTCCAGTCGTCCCTTTCTGGCCAAAACATGTTTCGGTAATTTTCTTTCAGTCGTAACGAATCAGGAGGTTTGATGGACTCAGGTAAGTATATATATTTATATATATTTTTAAACAATCTTTTTTGTGTCCTATTATGAATTTTTCGGTGTATCAACTGAATGTGGGTTCTTACTAATGTCCAATTACAATGTTTTTATATTTTTTAGGTGTTGGGGAAAAAAAATAAGTATTATTTGGTATGTATCGATGTACTGTTTTAAGTACGGTGTATCTTAAATCCAACTATGAATATAAGTGGATGGAATACTTTCCTTAAGCTTTTAGTTCTTAAATGAATGTGGATTTTTACTGGTGTCAAATTTCAATATATTTATATTTTTTTGGTGTTGGAAGAAGAAAATAAGTAGTATTTGGTTTGTATCAATGTACTTTTTTTAAGAGTAAGGTGTATTTTCAATCAATAATGAATATAATTAAATGAAGAATTTTCCTTAGACTTTAGTCTACGCAAAGTTCAAAAATAGAAAATCAGAAAAATGAACAAGCCGTCGCAACGTTTCGGTTCCCTCAGAACCTTCTTCAGGCAGGCTTGTTCTGTTATTTCAAAAAAGAAAAAAGAAAATAAAGGAGAAGAAGAAAAAAAGGGGTTGGAAAAAAGAAAAGAAAATGTTCAAAATGAATAAAACTTAATAGAATAAAGCAAATGAGTCAACAGAGGATCAAAAATGGCAGATTTCTAAGTACAAATAGTTGTTCAGGGCTTTCTCTCTCAGAGCTGGAAGCAATGAATGGGATTCTGCCGTTTCAATCCTTCCCTTATATAGGGGTGGGAGGCGGGACTAAATTCGAAAGGGCCAATGGATGTTTTTCTCCTTCTCTTGGCTTAAAAGAAGTTAGCTCCCAGCCATATCCACTTTTGGGATTATTATTTTATTTGTTTGTAATTTTCAAAGGGATTTTTTGGTTGGCATTAACGTATTCTTATATGTATTTTTCTTATCCCTAGTATAAATGATTACACTTAAATTTCCCATAACCGGATTATTTATGATTATAGTAGTTGTACTTGAGCAGAATGATTATAAGAAAGAGATAGTGAGTCCCTGAGTTTTTTTTGCCGACATGAGGCACGGGCCGATTAGGGTTGGGGTTTGGGTTAGCGGTTAGGGTTAGGGTTAGGGTTAGGGTTGCGGTTAGGGTTAGGGCTAGGGTTAGGGTTAGCGGTTAGGGTTAGGGTTAGGTTTTAGGGTTAAGGTTAAGGTTAGGGTTAGGTTTTAGGGTTAAGGTTAGGGTTAGGTTTTAGGGTTGGGGGTTGGGTTAGCGGTTAGGGTTAGGTTTTAGGGTTAGGGTTAGGGTTAGGTTTTAGGGTTAGGGTTAAGGTTAGGGTTAGGGTTAGGTTTTTAGGGTTAGGTGTTAGGGTTAGGGTTAGGATTTAGGGTTAGGGTTAAGGTTAGGTTTTAGGGTTAGGGTTAGCTTTTAGGGTTAAGGTTAGGGTTAGATTTTAGGTTTTAGGGTTAGGGTTAGGTTTTTTAGGGTTAAGGTTAGGGTTAGGTTTTAGGGTTAAGGTTAGGGTTAGGGTTAGGTTTTAGGGTTAAGGTTAGGGTTAGGTTTTAGGGTTAGGGTTAGGGTTAGGTTTTAGGGTTAGGTTTTAGGGTTAAGGTTAGGGTTAGGTTTTAGGGTTAGGTCTTAGGGTTAGGTTTTAGGGTTAGGGTTAAGGTTAGGGTTAGGGTTAGGTTTTAGGGTTAGGGTTAAGGTTAGGTTTTAGGGTTAAGGTTAGGGTTAAGGTTAAAGTTAGTGCTTTTAGGAGGGTAGGCGCTAACCTGTGTGCACAGGCCATCTATGTCGTTCGCTCAAATGGATTCACTTCCCATTAAGGCCTTGGGGATGTATAGTACCTAATTTCTTAATCCAGATCTTTTCTGCTCTTTTTCTCTGAAGCACAGACCACAACGGGTTGGCCTGCAGGACCGTGACGCTAAATGAGTCCCATCCGTGCTCCAAAAAGTGTTGGACCAGGTAGGTATTCTTTTCTTTTCCTTTCAGGATATTGTGTTTATGTTGAGTCATTCTGACCAGAATGGTGTTTCCCGTCTCACCCACGTATTGTGTGGAACACTTTTTGCAGGTGATTAGGTAAACCGCATTTTTAGTGTGCACGGTGCCCGATCGGTGAGTACGGAAGACCTCCTTTGTGGTCCTGTTTAGGACATATTCTTTTCGGTAAAGATATTGCCCGCGATGCTTGGGTTTAGCGTCGTGGAGGGCCCGGACTTTAGCTCTAATCAAGTAGTCCTGCAGATTTTTGTTCTTCCGGTACGCTGCGATGACCTTGTGGTTTTTGAATATCTGTGTCTGTCCCAACAGGTTTCGGAAATTGGACCTAACCCCCCTGGTCAGTTTCACCGCGGCCGACGAGTATGTCAGGACGAAGGGCACGACGGTGTCCTCCGTCTGGGTCCCTTTGGTCAGGTACGATTTCAGGATTTTTCTAAGAAATGACCTGTTGTATCCTCGCGGCTTGAGTGCTTTAAAGAGGATTCGTGTCGCTTCCATGAAGTCTCGTTCCCGGGTGCATATGCGGCTAAACCTCAGGAGTTGCGACTTGACTAGGCCGGAATAGGTGTGTTTGGGGTGGAAGCTCCTTTTATGCAATAGGGCATGCGTGTCGGTCTCCTTGAAGAAGACTTTAATATCCAGTTTGTGTGACGAATTAAAATCCGGGCCCTTGTACGTAGTGGTGTCTAGGAAGTCCACCGACTCATGACTAATAGTGGATTTAAGTGTGATGGACGGATTGTGGTTATTTAAAGAGGCCTCGAAATCCCTGAACTCCTCCTCAGAGTGGGTCCATACTCCCCAGATATCATCCAGATATCTGAAGTAGTGAAGGGGCCGTCTGTGGCATTCGGCCAAAGCCGAAGCCTCCCACTCTGCCATAAAGATGTTGGCGTAGGCCGGGGCGAACTTCTTGCCCATCGCCGTGCCTTTAATTTGCAGGAAAAATTCCCCGTTGAACTCAAAGTCATTTCTGTTTAAATTGATGTCTAAAAGTCGGATGAGTTCCTCGTCAGGCCTGGAGGCGTCCGGGTGTTTTTTAAGTATGTTTTTTATCGCCCGAATTCCCTCTCCGATGTCGATGTTCGTATATAGGCTATCAATGTCCATGGTGAAAAGGATGGCTTTTGGCGGGATTTTTAGTCCTTTCACCTTGTGTACAAAATCGTACGTATCTTTAATGTAACTGGGGTGGCCCATAGAAAGGGGATTTAAATAACGATCCAGGAATTCGGCCGTGTAGTAGGTCTCGCTACCGCAGTCTGATACTATGGGTCTCCCCGGGGGAATTTCATAGGGCCTGCTCCATTTTGCTCGGTCCTTATGTATTTTCGGGAGCATGTAAAACCTCCTGCTCCTCGGTTCTAAATTCCCCAGCAGGTAGGATTTTTGTTTCGCGTTAATGTATTTTTTTGTGTAAAGACCTTGTGTTATTTCTTTAACCATCGGTATGGTGTCTAGGTAGATTGGTTCTTTCAATCTCCTATAATATTTAGGGTCATTTAGCTGTCTGTACCCCTCCCATAAATATTGTTCCCGATCCATAATCACTATGGCACTCCCTTTGTCTGCCGGTTTTAAAATAATCTGTTTGTTGTTCTGCAGTTCCCTGAGAGCATCGATCTCCCCCGGAGTGAGGTTCGGTTCTTCTCGGGGTGGCCTGAAATGATTTTTAAAAAGTTTTAGGTCCGTCTCAAATAGCTTGAGAAGTTCTGCGGGTAGTTTATCCGTCGGCGGGGTCCAGTCAGATTTAGGTGTGAACGGAGGTGGTTCTTTTTGTGTGTCATTATGGAAATAGGCTGCTAATTTTAGTCTTCTGTGGTATTGCTGTAGGTCGAATCGTGTTTGTGTTACCTGTGGCTTTATACCCGTTGTGCCCGATGGAATAAACGTTAGGCCTTTATTAAGGAGGCTAAGTTGACAGGGAGTGATGTGGAATTTTTTTGATAGGACGATGACATTTCTATTCCCCTCCTGTATATGCAGGCTTATGGGGGGATTTAATTTAAATATCGCAGCCAGTGCTGGAGCATGCTACCGGCCGTGTCCGCCGTCCAATGAATCAGGTCACCTTTGGTTCGAAATTCAGAGCCGGGTAGGGCCGGAATGTGTTTGAGGTTTTTCGTGATGTAGGCGTTAAGGGTATCTAGATGTATTTGTTCGTTGGGCGGGAGCTCAGGAGAAAAATTCACCACCGGCACCCAGATTTCCGCCCGAGGGAATTTTTCTTTGGCCGTTCTCAATAGCCCTTGAAGCCCCTTGATGGCTGTTTCGTTGACGTTATTAGTTCTGCCATTTATGCCCAACGAAAAAATGACGTGTTCCGTGTCAATAGAGACTGTGTTTTTGTCGAGCATCTGTTTTACATGCGCAAATTTGGCCCCCGGATAGCTCTCTATCTGTAGGTCGGGGTTCTGAAAAGGTGGCATTCTGGACAGATTGGAGTCCCCGACAATGAGGAATTTTCTCCGGGCCGTCAGCGTCCATTGAGATTTTCTTTTTGTCGCTATGTGTCTGTTAGGCCTGTCTTCCCGCACGTCACAGTGCACTCCGGGAGACGTGCCGGGCCCTAAGCATAAGAGGGCCTGTGTGGCCGTTTTGAGGCTAGTGATTTTGGTGGGGCTCGAAGTCACCTCTTGCGGAGCGACCTTCTGTGGTTCGCGCTCCCCTTGGTCCTCGAAGCAGATGAGGTCATCCTCTTCCTGTCTGACACAGGGGTTAGGACGCCGCCGAGGACTGCGTTGTACTTTCGGGGAGGACAGGAGACAAAGGGAAACGTCCGAGTCGCTGTCCGGGTCCTCCTCCCTAACGGGGGACCAATCGTGCAGCGGGTCGGTCATGGTGGACACCGTAGCGGACCTCACGGGCAGAGATCGTGATTCCGTCTCCGTGTGTATCAGTGCCTGCACCGTGACCGTTCTAGCCGGTGTGTTTTGTGGTCGGGGAGGAGTAGGAGAGGGATCCCGGGTCTCGGTCTCCTCTCCCGTCCGAACCGGATCGGTGGGAGGAAGCACCGTCCGCCACGTCTCTCCCACCAGCCCGTGAGCCTCATGCACAGTTTTATCTGTGAGCCTTTTGCCAATACCCCGTTTTGCCCACACGATGGCAGTGTTGAAGCATTCTTCCCAATCCTTGGAGGAAAGGTGCTGCAGCTTGGCCATTTCCTCCCCCAATGCATCATCGTAATGGTTCTTGAGAACCAGCATTGTGGTGTAGGCCCAATTTTTAGCATTGCCCTCAATGAGGGAGCGTGTCGTGGCGTTTGGCAACGCAGGTTTGATGACCTCTGACAGGTGTCTTTCAATTTTGCTGATAGACGGAGGCTGTTCCTGGCTAATATTGTTTTTGTGGTGTATTATTTTAATGATTCTAAAAAGGAGACGGGTTTTGGTGACAAAGTCAGGGTCATCGGAGTGCTTGGGCTTCGTGTTAGGTTGGGGACGTGTGTTTTTGTCTTTAGGATACGAGCGCGCCGTACGCACTCCGTCCCGTTCCCAGTGACGTACTCGCTTCGTGAGGGCTTTCGGTCGAGACGTAAACGTAACGGGTCCCGAGAGGGCCCGGGTTTCGAAAAATTGCGGTCCGCCAGACCGTCGCTGGAACTCACCGCGGTGAGTCGGTGCTACTCTCCCGTGGCCACCGTATCTGACCATGTCCGCATAGGAGAGCATTCCCTCCCCCTGTGCGTAACGTGGGGCTCGGTAGCCACCGTATTCGACCGCGTTCCCATAGAAGGGCGCTCTCTCTGCCCGTGAACGCTGTACGGGGTTGTGATGAGTATGGGGCGTGGGCCAAACATCGCCCTGGACGGTACGTTTGCGTCTGCGTGTGACGACTGTCCAGTCGTCCCTTTCTGGCCAAAACATGTTTCGGTAATTTTCTTTCAGTCGTAACGAATCAGGAGGTTTGATGGACTCCGGTAAGTATATATATTTATATATATTTTTAAACAATCTTTTTTG
>NC_071262.1:0-57500 GCF_023375685.1 Ictalurus furcatus
TGGGAGAGCCTCCTATTGGCCAATTCAAACAGAGTCCCGCCCCCTATACTATAAAAAGGGACAGTTGAGGAGGCAAAAGCTCACTCACTGCTTGCAGCTCTTTGAGAGAAAGCCTTTAAACAATACTCATATTCTTTGGATCCTCAATCTTTTTGCTTAATTCATTTCAAATAATAACAAGCCTGCCTGAAGAAGGTTCCAGGAGAACCGAAACGTTGCAACGGCTTGTTAATTTATCCTCACTCAACAATTCAAGGAAAGGGACTCCACTGATTCAGAATAAAAATTCCTCAAAATACAATTGATAACAAAGCATATAATACAAATTAAGCCCTATTAACCGGGAGAATAACAGATATCTTATACAAATTAAGCCCTACTTCCCTGAAAATTAAAAAGCACATATTACAAATTAAGACCTATTGACCTGAAATAAAAATTCCCCAAAATACAATTGATAACAAAGTATATAATACAAATTAAGCCCTATTAACCGGGAATATAACAAGTATCTTACACAAATCAAGCCCTATTTTCCTGGAAATAAAAAAGTACACGATACTAATTAAGATCCTACTTACCTGAGAACACACAAAAAAACATTAAAAATAATAAATAAGCCTACTTACCTGGTTCCGTTCTCCCCAGGAATCCTCTGGCACCTAAAATACAGAAAAAAGGTCCAACTTCATTCATTTAGCTCCACAATCACTCTACGAACACACATACACATTAAAAAGGATAAGACTCTTAAACCATGGCTTGGCCAGAGAGAGACGGTTGGACTATGGTCACACGCGGACGCAGACGTGCCGTCCAGAGTATGGCTCGGCCTACGCCCCGTTCCCACCGCGACATAGAGCACCGTGCACAGGGGGAAAGAGTGTTCTCCTACGCGGAGATGGTCGAATACGGAGGCCGTAGGAGCACGGCCCCTACTCACTATCGTGACTTTGATCGTCGGCCTGACAGGCCGCAACCTTTTGAATCCCGGGCCCGTTCGAGGCCCTGTACCTCTGTGCCTCAGTATATGGTGCGCTCGCACCCCAAAAACAAAAAATCACACCACGGGCAGAAACAAAAGCCAAAACAGTTTACGGACCCTCATATCGACTCGGTCCGCACGTCGTTCAAGATTATAAAATTGTCACATCATATCAACAATATCCGCCAAGGGCAGCCTCCTGCGATCGGCCAGATTGTAAAATACCTGTCGGAGGTGATCAAACCGGCTTTGCCAAATGCCGCCACACGAGCCCTCATTGAGGACAATGCGAAAAAGTGGGCTCAGAACACCATCGATATCCTGAATAGCCACTACGCAAAGGCGTTGTCCGAAGAGGGGAACAAACTCGAACGGATCGGATGCGAAGGGTGGGACCGTTCCTTCGACAGAGCCACCCAGTGGGCCGAACGTACCTTCGGTACAAAACTCAAGCGCCGGACGGTCGACGAGGCCAGACAGTACGCGGAGATGACGGTAGCTCCGCTGAACCTCGAGACTCTGTTCGAAAGCCCACAGGCCGAACAGGAGTCCGAAACGTCCACCCCGCAGAGAAAACAAACGAGGTCCACGATGACTGACCCGCAGAGCGATGTGTCCTCCGTCGGCGACGAGGACGCGGGCAGCCTCTCGGACGTTTCTCTCAACTTCCCGGCCTCCCCGCAAGTACGACACGCTCCCGGCGTCCGCCCAAACTCCTGTACCAGACAGGAAAAAGACCCTATCCCTATCAGGGACCGCGAACGGGACGGTTCCGACGCACGAAGGGGAATCCGTGTCACTCCACCACAGCCTGACAGGCTCGACAAAGGCTCAATCCCACCGGGAGGCACGATAAAAAAGACACACGGCATGCAGACACGACATGACCGTAAAAATATACTCACCGAGTCCAACAAAAGAGAAAAAGAATGGTGGGAATGGACCGGCTGACATGGGGGTGAAACCCAGTGGAGTGAGCGACATAAGATGGCCAGTGCACACAGGTTAGCGCCTACCCTGACCCTAACCCTAACCCTAACCGCCTAACCCTAACCTTAACCCTAACCCTAACCGCCTAACCCTAACCTTAACCCTAACCCTAACCGCCTAACCCTAACCCTAAACCCTAACCCTAACCGCCTAACCCTAACCCTAAACCCTAAACCCTAACCCTAACCCTAACCCTAAACCCTAACCCTAACCCTAACCGCCTAACCCTAACCCTAAACCCTAACCCTAACCGCCTAACCCTAACCCTAACCACCTAACCCTAACCCTAAACCCTAACCCTAACCCTAACCGCTAACCCTAACCCCAACCCTAACCCTAACCCCTAACCCTAACCCTAACCCTGACCCTAACCCTAACCCCTAACCCCTAACCCTAACCCCTAACCCTAACCCCTAACCCTAACCCTGACCCTGACCCTAACCCTAACCCCTAACCCCTAACCTTAACCCTAACCCTAACCGCCTAACCCTAACCTTAACCCTAACCCTAACCGCCTAACCCTAACCCTAAACCCTAACCCTAACCCCTAACCCTAACCCTAACCGCCTAACCCTAACCCTAAACCCTAACCCTAACCCTAACCGCTAACCATAACCCCAACCCTATCCCTAACCGCTAACCCAAACCCCAACCCTAACCCTAACCGCAACCCTAACCCTAACCGCTAACCCAAACCCCAACCCTAACTCTCAGGCCTTGCTTTATCAGCTCACGCAAATGCACAATATAATGGACTCTCTAAAGTAGAAGGTCGATATTAGCTACATTCTCACAAACACTCATTTCATTCTTAAAGTGTCATTCACAAGGAAAGCATATGCACTTCGACAGTTTGGTATGTTAGTTCGAGAAACTAACATACCAGACATCACACACAAGTAGCAAAACAAAGTCAGCCTTCTCACAGTCAACACACTTTGCATTGTCTAATCACTGGCCTTCTCTTTTCCCATTTCCATTTTCGCTATATGTGTTAGAGTCAATGAACACACTGTGTTTTAACCAAAATGTCATGCATCAACCAAAACTGTGCCTACAGAATGACAGCTGAGCTAAAGTATTGGCAAAATATATTGCAGCATTTGTGCTCGTAAACTAAACTATGAGCAATTAAGTAGTGCCGATGAGATTGTTACAGCGGTGTGTAATGTCCAATAAGCTCAAAAAGAGTCAGATTCCTCGCACACTTTATTGTACTTGGCTAAGCAAACACAATTATGAACTGGGATTCTGATAGTTGTATGCCTTTAACTCACTGTGTAGAAAAATGAGGTCAGCTATATAGACAACAACTTTCATTAAATATTTAATTACTTGGATTGAGGTCATTATTAATATTATTATTATTTTTAGTAGTAGTAGTAAAATACCTACAACCCATCTTCTGTTTTAGGCGGCGTTGTGTGTCGTGCTGGATGGAACATGACCACCCTCGTGTGGCCAGTCTCGGGAATGGCAATTTCCCAGAAGCAGTATTCTGTTATAAAGCTTTTAATGGCGGTGTTTAGAAGTATATATTTGTAGTAGTTAGCCAAGAGTGGGGTAAGATGCATTAGATGCTATGAAAATTCATGTCTCTCTCACATCTCTCACACCATATAGACTTATACGTGCCTTTTTTAATTCTAAAAACAGCTGGTAAACTAAAAATTATGTGCAGATATACAGTCTGCAAAAAATGCTAAACACATTCTCTATATATTTGTGACAATGTCCATTCTTAAACGCGCTTAATAAACAAACAAAATGAAAAGATTAGATAGACCAATGATTAAATTCAACTCCGTTCAAATGAATACAGAGACGTGCTCAGACACCACAACTTATAAAAACTCGAGCTTTGCTGCGTCATAAAGGGAACAACCGTCAAACATACCTTCAAGATAGGTCTAGAACTCTGAATGTGACGTCATAACAAATCTTATGGCTAGCTGCTCCGATTTCACTACATATGTCTGTGTGTGCACCGGGGAGACAGACAAAAAGAGAGACGGTATACGTCTTTCATTCCATTAACATTCTACCTTGTACATAGCAGTATATTTTTTCAACATAATAATAAAGTACACACTTTATTACACATTCTTTTCTAATATAATATTAACATTGTAATTTTCACTATTTCTAGATATTCTCAAGTGAAATAGATGAGGCCACCTACGGAACACATTAAGTTACATAGGAGCAGCGATGAGAATATAAATGTATTTCTAGTGTTATTAGAAAATTCAAAGATAAAGGTAATGTATAGCATACATTGTTACATTGCAACAATAATTATCATGAGTGGGTTAAAAAAGGAGAGAGAGATTAATAGTGATAACATGTCATATTTCTTTTGCAGAATACCGCTACTGGGAAATTGCCATTCTGAGGGTGGACACATGAGGGCAGTCAAGCTCCATCCAGCACAACGCAGCCTGAAACAGAAGGTACACTTTTTAAAAAATCCTGTAAAATTTACGGTAAAAAACTGGCAGTGGTGGTTGCCAGAAAAAAGTACTTGTGTAAAATAAATTTTGTAAATATAACAAGAACAACCAGAACTGGTATGAAAAGCAAATGCACTTTTTATTTAAATTCCACAAACATAGAAAATATATACTTTGGACAACCATATTCTTCTCCTTAAAACAGCAGTACAAGAATGTACTCCATGTTGGCTTCAACTTGAACAAATATTTTGAATAATTACAATCTTTACAAGAAAGCAACACATTAAAAAACCATTACAATCTTTACAAGAAAGCAACACATTCAATAACCATTCTATTAACAGAATGGATTACTCATCAACCAAATGCTTGGAAAGCATAAACATACAGCTTTTTACAATATCAGATGGTCAAAACAAAACTTCATTGCTCTTGCATGCTTGCTCTGTTATTTGTCTTTGCGTTGAGAGTAGTACGTTGCTTTCAGAAGGTTGCTAACTGACTCTCTTTAGTCTCATTGAGCAGGTAATGATGCTTTGGTTTTAGTTATAGATTTGTACATGTGTGGCTCATACAGTCAAAGTTATTGCATTTTTATTATTTTTCTCTTTTGCAAAATAACAAATCAAAAATTTAGTTTTTATTTTAAAATTATAATAAAAGAGAAATTATTAAAAACTGAGATTTCAAATTCTATTTGCTGTACTTGATAGCAATAATAATCTGTATGATGGAACATGTGGTTTTACATGTGTAACTCCTATAAGCAATGTTATTGTATTTTAATTATTTTTTTCTTTTTTAAACAAAAAATCCCCTTGATTATTTTCAAAATAGAATTGTCGTTGATAAGAAGAATGGAGTATAATATAGTGTCAATGATAAAAATTTAATTTAATTTCTATTTATTTACATAAATTCTTTAAGCAATAAAAACAGCATTTTGCTGTAGTTGCTAAGACTAACCCTGGGTTTTATGGCACAATAAGTTTATATGTGTAATAAAAAGGTATATCATTAATAATATATATGCTCTAAAAAAATAAACAAATACTTTATCGACACTGTATCCTAACACTGCGATAAGTTAGATATCCTGTGAAGTAGATGACTATACACTTAGTAGAATCTTACCCAGGTCATGCACTTTTTAGACGGTCCCTTTCTGACTCCATTATTATAAAGCGCTGATGACCTGCGTTTCCCAGAGATTGGCTTCTGCAGGCTTTAACAGGAGAAAATTTAAAAAATATATTCAGTTGTATTGGTTCTATGTCCACTCAATACACATTAAGACAATACACATTATGTCCTTTTTGTGTGTTTATTTCTTGAGAAATAGAAGAGAGAAGCTTGAATGTGCAGCGAATGTCCAATATAAACCCAACTTTAACGCGGTGCACGCGGATTACAAATCTGAGAGCACGGTTTACAAATGGCTGTTTTTTTTTTACTTACCTGACACTAGGGGGCTCCGTATAGGGCTGTTATGGCACAGATAAAAATGGCTCTTAAATGCTGCGTATTTGGAAAAAGACTGTTTGCAGTCAACTGCAACACATTTGAAAATTGTTTCGTTGCGATGCAGTCTGCAGTACAGAACATATTCCCTCAGACTTTGCACTGTTAAACTACAACAGCAGCAAATGTACACTTTAATGCAGATTCAAAATTTACTCACACTGAACGCAACCAATAACCAATACGAGATATCTTTAAACAAGAAGTTCTCCTCGCCTCGCTACATCACAACAGACTGATAAACTGTAGCATTACAAACGTTTTAAAAAAAAAAGTCAGAGCGAATTCATTAATTTCCAATGTGTAAGGTTATATATTAAAAGGATAAAATGTTCTATCTAGACAGCCAATAGGTCCATGTAATGTGAGTTACTATGACATTAATATAAATGTTATACTACGAAAATAAAAATAAATAGTTTACAACACAAAAGCTGTATTCAAATAACTAAAACAATTATTGAACTTTAACTTTACAGAATGTGTTTATTTGTGCTCACCAGACATATTTCGTGTGAAATGTTTATTTATTTATTTATTTTCATCAACTCGGCGTGGTCTGTGCGTTGCTTTGTTTATGTTTTGTTCCAGAAAAGTCGCCAGATCAAGCGTAAGGCACCAGCGCACGTGATGCAACGTCTGGACCGCTGATGGGACAAGTCAAAAAGGCAATAACTTTAAAACATAAAATGCTCGTTAAAAATATGCTTTCTTTATATATTATGCAGCGTCGTGGCACATATTGGACACCTGAAAAGTAAGAAATAAAGCCAATAAAAAATAAAATAAAGACAGCTTCAAAACATAAAATTATGCTTTTTAATACATTATTTTATTAATATGACACAATGCCATATACATGCAATACGATGCATATAGCCAATAAAATAAGGACTGGACTTTAAAACGTCACACATTGCATTTTATATCAATTTAATAATAATTCCATAACACTGCATTAGTTTTTATTTGTAAAGACTTTGGAGTCATCGCTTATAATAACAAATAATTACTTATAATCATGAACACTCATCAAGTTAAGTCCTCTCTGACTCTAAAGGAGTCATTGAAATCTAAATGATCATGTAATTAATGGGAGAGACTGTCATGTATCAGGAAAATCTGGACTCCAGTTCCCATCAGCCACTGCACTGCACTACATGTCACATGACCACCTGCACCTGATTCACGTTTCTGTTAATGAGCACTCTTGTATATATAGCCATTGTCTGCACTGTTTCAGTCTTTCGTTGTCTTAGACTTTTGTGTTCCATGTTCCCGTGGTTTGTTTCATACCACAGTATTTTGCCTAGTTGTCTTAATGTCTTTGTTTTGTTCTTTGATTGTTTAAATAAATGTTATATACTGCGATTGCTTCCGAGCCCATCCTTGATTCGTGACAGAGACCAGGGCAGGTCTAAAATGGCTTATTTTCATAGACGTACACACATATTCTTGTTGACCACATCATTGTGATTTATTGTTAAAAAAAAACACAAGGAGAAAAAAAAACAGTTCAAAGAGCATGCATCTGTAGTAAACACAGTGATTTACTGTTTAGTGTACTTTACTGTTGTTTTAAGGGGTTTTATGGTAAAATAATGCAATTTTTACAAAGCAATAATGCAAAAAGTATCAAATTTTCTTGTATTTACATTAACAGTATTTAACTGTTAATTAAATGGTCATTTCATGTTTTATAATTTACAGTTTTTTACCTTTGATATTTTACAGTCTTTCAGCGTTAAAACTACGGATATTTTTACAGTGTAATTCTTAAACAACATACCCTCATCTCATGACATATAATAATTTTTTTTAAAGTTTACATTGAAATAATATATCCAGATATCTGTACAGCTGCTTTGTGACAATGTACATTCTTAAACACGATAGATAAATAAACAAAGTAACTAACCAAATGAAAAGGTTAGATAGACCAATGATTAAAACAACTCCGTTCAAATGAATACAGAGGCCTGCTCAGACACCACAACATTTAAAAACTCGAGATTTGCGACATCGTCCAGGGAACAACCGTCCATCATATCATCAGGATAGTTCTAGAACTCTGAACACTGCTCCGATTTCAGTATATATGTGTGTGTGTGCGCGCTGGCCAGACAGACAGAGAGACGGTATACGGACAGCACACCGCAACATTTTTAAAAAATAATAATATATGATATAAAATATCGGAATATTTCTTACCCCACTCTGGTCTCACTACAAATGTCACTTAGGACAGAATACCATTTCTGGGAAATTGCCATTCCCGAGTTTGGACACACGAGGGCAGTCAAGCTCCATCCAGCACAACAGCGCCTGAAACAGAAAGTGGGTTTGGGCGATTTTACACTGAAGCAGCTCATCAGCGTTATTACTGTGCATTGTATTGTTAGGACATAACGACAATAAACGGCTCATCTTTAAAAACGGGCAAAAATTATGTAACATACATAGCATTATAGTTATCATAAAAGTACACAAATTAATAACAAACCTTTTTATAATGTTATTAGAAATATAAAGTATTACATATTATCTATGTAATAAATATCTGTGGAAAGAAACCTGAGAGAAGAGATGCGTTGACCATTTCTAATAGTTCTGAGGCCATGCAATTAGAAACATTTTTGAAAAAGCCTGTTGGCAGAATATCAAGGCAGCAGGAGGAGGATTTCAGGTGTTGTATAATGTCCCCCAGGTTTTCATAAGTGATAGGATGAAATTGTATCATGCTAATTGAGTTGTTTTTAGGTGGACACAGGGACAGCATATATCCTGTACCTGACATGGAAACACTGATTGCTTGTCTAATTCTTTGAATTTTGTCAGTAAAGAAAGAGGCATAGTCATTGCAGGCCCTGGTGGATAAAAAGTTAGAGGCTGGTTAACACAGGAGGGCTGGTTAGCCTGTCGACAGTAGCAAACAAGGTGCGTGCATTATTATTGTTTTTGGAGATGATGTTAGAGAAGTAGGACCGCCTTGCATTGTGCATGGGCTCGGTCACATGCTGAGTCAGTCCATAGTTATCAAGAACACCACACAGTTCTTTAGTCTCTCTGTCCTGGGGGTTGTCAACATGTTAAAATCACTAACAATAACTACAAGGCCAAAGTCAATACAAATTATAGCCATTAGCTCGGCAAAGTCATCAAAAAAAGGCTGCACAGTATTTAGGTGGCCTGTAGATATTTATAAATATAGCTCGAGAAGAGGAATTCAGCTGAAGAGCCACATATTCAAAAGAATCAAAATTTCCATAGGACATCTTCTTACATTGTAGAGAGTCATTAAACAAAATGGCAACTCAACCTCCTTTCTTGTGTACCCTATTTCCACTTACAAAACTGAAGTTTGGAGGGGAAGACTCAATTAGAACAGCTGTTATCTTGGTCTAACCAAGTGTCAGTTAAAAGCATAAAATTATGATTGTGCTTGATTATAAAAATAGGCTGTGGAGATGGTTTTATCCATAGTCGTGACTTTATCCACTGCTGAGTGTGGGAGTTGTGGGAGTTGTTGTTACTCCTGACTTAGGCTTTGCTGATGATGTTTGGCTATAAACTTATCTGTAGTTGGGTATTCTGTCAGGACTTTATCCGCAGTTAAGTGTGGACGTCGTCTGGGCCTAAGTTGTTACTCCTGATTCAGGCTTTGGTGATGGTAATTTGTCATGACTTTATCCATTGTTGGATATTTGTATTGGTGGGAATTATCCCGGACTAAGTTGTGGCTCCTGGCTCATGCTTTAGCCATTTGTGGTCCATTAGTTTTTTGGCGAAGTTCAGAGTAGCTGGTTTGATAACAGTTTCCAGATATTTTGGATAGCGGTGGGTCCTTATGTGTTGGTTTAATGCCGAGATTGGTTTCCAGAAGTCCCTGTCCCACATGTCGGAATGATATGACTTGTGATTCTAGTTTTTAGTAATGGTCTTTAGTTGTAACTTACTCCTGGCTCAGGCTTTGGAGATTAAAATTGGGTAAGCTGATTTTATTGTTTTTTTTTTTAAGTCTTTTTAAATCTCACTGTTTTAATTAAAATGGTCTGCTAAAGTGCAAATATTTGCTTGTTTTTACTGATGTTCCAATATTATAGGGCTAAGGTGTTTTTTATTATTATTATTTGTAAGTAAAATTTATTTATTTATTTATTTATTTATTTATTTATTTATTTCATTTAAAGGCCAAACAAAAGCCTTTAAATATGGGTATTGTTTAAGAAGCAATTTTTCTAAAATATGTTAGTTTGGTTAAATAAGAGTCTATTGTTCTAATTTTTTAGTTTATTTCTTAATTAATACATTTCTTTTTCTGACTATTACAGCAAGATTTAGATGCCAACTTCTGTGTGGCTAATCGATGGTATTTGTAAAGAGCTTTGAACTATGAATATTGTAAAGAGGCACTTTTATGTTAGTTTGATTACTTAAGATTCCATCTATTTTTCCTTCTATTGTTTAACTATAATAGTTAGTTTTTAGGAGTAGGTTATTTCTAAAAATTTTAAAGCCAATCCATTACATTAGTAAAGCGCTTTTTCAAATTATACCATCTAATTTTTCTAGTTAATTTATTTATTTATTCAGATTTAGACTTCAATTTTTTTTTTTTTACTTTTAATACATTTTTAACCTGGTCGTCAATTTAAAAAAAAATGTCCAATTGCTGTAAAGTATGGTGCACAATGGACTGGTGTATGAGCAGTGCTAAACCACCAGATAGAAGACTTGGCCCCGTTTAAGGTCGCTTGGCCTCAGACCACCCAACTGCGTGCTGTCCTAGTGGACCCAGGACCTTGCTCTGACCAAAATGAATCTTGATAACACCGCAAGGTTTCCTGAGGTACCCGAACAGAGCTTGCGACTAGGTCAATCCAGCTAAAAATGCCTAAATATCTTCTGCCAAGCAACCTTTTGTTAACAACACAAGGTATCCAGGTTGACTGGCTAGGTCCTCTCTAGCTAAAGCAGGGGTCTGGAGATACTGTGCAATACATGACCTCCAGATGGCCCTGGCCAGGTAGCAACCCAGTGGATGACTTCCCTACCTGTTTCACCTCACAAGGAGTTGGAACCCTTCGGGAAGCCATCAAGCTTCTACTGGATTGTGTCCCCTGGGCTTAAGCATGTGTCAACAGCTTCCTTCCTTACCTTACTCCAGCAGAGTAAATTCAGGAAGTAATCAGGCTTCTACTGATGTACTACTACTCCCGGCTTGGAGTGTGAGTGGCTGTGTCAAGCCAAGTCATTGCTAGGAATGGTGTTTCTGGTTATGGTAGATTCTAAAAAATATTAGAAAGCTCCTAAGTCCTATACATGTGTTATTATCGGAAAGAGAGGGTTCTAATGTGTAAGTAAAAGAAAACCGTGTGCAAGTGGTTACGAGATATTTGGATTCAAAGTTGTAAATGGAGCAGGCTCATGATTCTTTCTGTCTCGAATATAAAGTAATTTAGTGCTGCGCATAATTATCTTTTTCAGAGAATCACAATCCGCTTTTTCACCTACTGTCTGTGAGACTTGTGTTTAGAAGAAAGGGTTTTGATGTGCAGTGCTTCTGATTTCAGTGGGTATCTTTTATCCATTTCCCTGTGTGTTTTTCACAAACACTAGTTCAGGGTGTGCCCTATGAAGGATGCCTGTCCAGATCTGGCCCAGGGCGAGTCACCCTTAGAGGTGGGGCTTCGGTTTTTGCCCCCCCTTTTTAAAATTAGAGTTCGGGTCAGGGTTCGAGTTAGGGTAAGCAAAAAGCTAATTATTATTTGTAGCGTTTATAATTATTCACAGCACCTTTTCAATATTCACTACACAGGATCATGGTCCTTTTTCACATGCCAATTTTGAATGGAAATATGATGACGTTCTTCCTGATTAATTTGAATTAATTTCTCTGTCAATTGGCAGACAAATTGTTCCTGTAAACTTCTGAATTTATTCTGCTGCTACCATCATGAGTTACATCATCAATAACTACTGGCTTACTTACTTACTTACTGCTGATGAGTGGTTTGCATCTTGTGGTATGACCCCTATATTTCTTCTTCAAACAGTGGCTTGTGAGACCTTTACCCTCACCCTGTGGAGATTGTAAGTGATGTCACTATTGTTTTGGGGGTTTTCTTCACAGCTCTCACATTGTGTGTGTCATAAGCTGCTGTTGTTGATTTCCATATGCAACCCTTTCAGTGTTTGTTGCTCAGTACACCAGTGGTTTCTTTCTTTGTCAGAACAGTCCAAATTGTTGTATTGGCTGTGGCCAATGTTTGTGCAATGTGTGATTGATTTCCCCTCTTTTCTCATCTTCAAAATGACTTGCTTTTCTCCCATGGACAGCTCTATTGTCTTCATGTTGGCTTATCCTTTTTAACAACAAATGCAGTTTTCACAGGTGAAACTAAAGACTACAACCAAGAGTAGCTTTTCAGAGCTATTTATCATTTAAACAATCAATCCAACAGGACACACATGGGTAATAATAAACACCCCTTCAGTGTTAGTAAGTCACATATTCCAATATTAAACTGTGAGGTCCCATCCATGCTGCATGCCCGCTCCACTGCATTTGTCTCAGGTAATGCCAGGGACTACAAGAAGGCTAGACATGAGCTTTGAAGCCCCATAAGGTATGCCAAGAGACAATATAATACAGGCTGGAGTGTCACTACACCACCGCTGACACCTGGCGCATGTGGCAGAGATTGCAAAATATCACAGACTATCAAGGCAAGTATGCGATCATTGACAGCCACATCACACCAGTTCAGTTAATTCTATGCCCCACCATTCACAGTCTCATCTGCAGATGTGGCTAAGATTTTCAGGAAAATAAACCCATGAAAAACAGCTGGCCCAGACAGCATCTCAATATCAGACTGTGAAAACCCTCAATTTAATATGGTAGTATGTATTTAGTATTATTTATTAACACAAAATCTACCATGCAATATTACTGTACAGAGGTTTTTTTTTTTTCAGTGTCCCTTTAGTCACAGCCAGAGGTAGTACTTTATTTAGATAAGGCTGCAAACAGTAGGGGGTGCCAAAGCCATTTAACAGCAATTCCAAATCAGAATTGGAAAGAATTTTTCTGCCTAAGTAAGGTGAGAAACCTTACAAGGAATTTGTCAATTGCTTTGTAGTAGATGTATAAGTTGTGGCAATAAGATGATGTTGGACTGGTCAGATTAAAATGATCAGGAACATGGGTCAGATAGACCATGTGGAATAAGTCTGATCAAAATTACATTTAACTAAAATATTTCTCATTTCATGCTGAGCAATGTGGTGACATAAATAGCTTTAAGATAATACAATATACGGTTTTATATTTTGCAATGTGTGATTTCACATTGAGACACTGAATAACTCCACAACTGCAACTGAGGAAATGTCAGTGTTGGAGGAGTTACGCACACAATGCACCATGCTAAACTGATGGTTATAAACTTCCATTACTTGTTAGCTGCATTTGGCTCATAGCTCCAGTGCAAAACTAAAGAAGCATGCAGTGTCAGGAACATTGTGGGCATTTCATTGTTCTTTTAACACCAATAAAGGTCAATCACAGCAAAATGAGCAAAAGGAACACAGAACAAATAATTTCTTGTTCATGTGAAACCCATCCTGACAGCTTGGCCATAATGGAGAGAACTGAACAAAGGAGCCATTAAGACTGGAAGTTGGTGAAGGTGAACTGTACCGCTGTTATAAATACACTCTCCCATCCAAAAAATAACAAAAGCAGACTAAATAAAAAAGATCATTCACTCAGTAAGGTTAAAACACTTCAGGGCTTCTAAAGACATTCGTTTGTTTAGTGTTTCATCAGCCAGAGGAAGTGGAGCGACACAGAGATGGAACGTTGTATAAATTTACACAGAAAAGTGCTTCCTCCTTTAGAGAGCCTCTGCGCTGTCTCACACCTTTACACTGCACAGGTTCCCTAATAATGAAACTTTCACATTCAACCACATCCTCTTCTGTCCAGGTCCAATTAATTTATTTTTATGGATTTTATTTGTTTTCATGTATTATACTGAAATGTACCTGGTTAAATTGTTGTTTGGGCTCATACGGATTTTATTCTAGTTTGCGTATAATGTGTGTTGTGTTTTCTTTTTGTAAATGCATGGCCAAATTAAATTCTTTTAAAATAGAAATAAATAAAAAAATTATTCGCTTTACATTTACACAAATTCTGCACAATAGTTCAAACATTATTTCGCCAATGAAAGAATCTTATTTATAGGTTACTCATTGGTCGCTATCAATCATTGGATTTTACCTTTGATTTCAGCAACAGGATGAATCATGTGATGGTCGTTATAGTGGCTACAACAGCTCAAGGTTTTACAGTAAAACATCGCAGTCAAATTGACAGTCTGGTTTAACATACAGTCCACAAGACCACAGCTTAATTTTAGGCTTTATTTGTAATTTTTTAAAAATGTTTCTATTGCATGTCTATTATAGAATTCTAGAATTACAAGATTAATTCTCATTACATTGCAGTATGATATTATGAAATGCACAGTACTATAAAAGAGGCCTAACATACACTGCGTTTTTCTGATAAGGCAATCAGAGGAAGAAATGTTATTACTACTTCAGATCCAGTATAGACAAATAAATGTAAACATAATTTTTTTAAAAAAAAGAAGAAAGAAAGAAAGAAAATAAACTTTATAATAACTCCTCATTCATCACTGGAGCTCCTGAGGCAGTTTGCTGAAGTGGATGAAAACCTCATTTCAACAGGTGAAAGTGTGTGTGATTTTACTGCACTGCACAGGTGTGAATATTTCAGGATAGATGCTGAATTTCTTTTTGATGCCAGAAATGTATAGATAAAATTATAAATAAATGATTACTATTGAATTATTATAAACATTTTAGGCAAAAATAAAAGATCTACAGTGTCCCTTTACCAGTATCAGTCTCAAGTAAGGGTGTGGCCTAAAATCTAAAGGTGGAATTCAGTGTTAATTTTGTCAATGAATATTTAAATAAACATTTGCTAATGACATCCTTTCCATAACAGCAACAAAAATATACATAAATAATGATTAATTCTTCTACACAAACACAAACAAGACAAACATGCCAGAAACAATCACTTGGACAATGGGGAAAGTTTTCCTCCTGATCTTGGTGCAGTCATTTTGCAAAGGCGATTATACAACAGTCTTACTTTAGATGTGGCTATAAACATTTCTCCTCTAGGTATGTATGCTAAAAGTTTGTGGTTGCAGAAAAATGCTGTCATACTCCTTACATGCTATCACAGTCATTACATAAAATTACTAACCTTTTCAAATACAGTCATATTTTCATAAAATGTTTTAGGCAAGATAAAATCTACAATAAATGCCAAAATTCACACTGGTGGATCTGTACTTTATAAGTGATCTAGAAGAATATATAACTGCATATTTCACTTGTAATACAGACAAATTTTTTATATGAAATAAGTGTTATTTATGCATGAACATTTACACAATGCCTATTCATTACAACTCTCATACACTGTAGTAAAAAGCAAATTTCAAACAATACCCATGCCTCTACATTGGAGATGAAGGGACATTGTGGACATTTTATTCTTGGCTGAATATATGATCCATATTGTAAAAGAAACCAGCTGTTTGGATACTGTTTATGATTTTGATATAGAAAAAATGTCTAATAAAACCATTGCCATATTTCTTGTTTGAAACTCATACATCTGGCACTTATTATGCCTCTGGATCATTACTGTAAAAAAAATTATAATCTAAAGTCAACATTCAAAACTCCAATACACTGGCAAAGCAGATGTGTACAGCTGTGTGGTTACATATTAAACATCTCTGATTATATAGAAATAAACAGAGAAATGAGTTGTTTCATGGTCCACAGTGTTGACGGACTTGCAGTATGGCTTTAGTTCAATCTGGAGTGAGGACTTTGTCATTTAAACAAGATTTAATTTGAACTGTTAGAGTTTGGATTTTATGGATCAACATAAATATTTAGAATATTTACAGTAGAATTTTAATCATATTGTTCTAAAAAGTTTTCTGAAAAGTGTGTTTCAGCCCAGGAGAATCTCTCTTCCACACAACCCAACTCTGTTCTTTAATCACGTTTTTAACTCACACTTGCTGACTTCTGCTAACATGGCTAAGTCACTAGCTGAGTACAGTAGCATCATGTGAGATAAAACCCTAATCTGAACCTGGCTTGGAACTGTTTATTTTCACTCCTTTTTTGGAGGACAAGTTTATACTTTGTGAGCTGTATGACAGGAACATCCGGAAACAACTCTGATATCTTACCTCTTCAGTAACCACGGCAACCTTTAAACTTTAGTTATTACAGAATAGTAAGTGTTTAGTAAGTGCATGTTCACTCTACTCAGATGTTTGTTAGTTGAAAACAAAAGAGGATTATTTTTTCTACTAGTTTTACTGTAATTTCACTACAAAATAACCATCTTCATGCAAAAGTGTTATTTAAATTTGTATTATATTCTTCTTATCAACGATAGCTTTGGCAGCTGTAACATTAAGCAATTATCAGAAGTTTATTTTGTTCAATCTGTTTCATGTGAAAAGTGACAAACATGTTTATGATGTATGTGCTATGGTCACGGTTGCCAGATCTGCATCACAAAAGATTTTTTTTAACTGTATCTTTAATGTTTTAACGTTGTTTATGTAAACCTCAGCAGTTGCTTGGTAAGATGCAAGAGAAATAAGAGGTTCTGATTCCTATATTATAACATGATTTCCTTCTGTCGTTTCAATTTCATTTCTTTACAAATCAACTTTTAATTTAAGATTTAATATAAGGATGTTTTATCACATGTTGAACCATGACCCTGCACAGGATAATGGAGTTACTGAACATGAATGACTAAATTATAAGGATGTTTCTGTAGTACAGCTCCTAAACTCTACACTGATGTTGCATTGATCCCTCATCAAAAACCCTTAATGACTATTTAGATGGCTGACAAGGGGCTACAACCAAGGGGAAGTGGACAAGGGCACTTTAAAAACAAAAAAGAACTTTGCTCTGCAAAAAAAAAGACCAATTATTAATTCATCTTACTAATTAAAAGTCACATTGTGGTTGTGATAAAATGTGATTGGTTATTAATTTCATTAATAAAATTTATAGAGAACAAAATCCTCCAAAAGACCAACGAAAGAGTAAACTGTGGAATGTCATGACACACACACACACACACACACACACTAACCCGTGTGCACACCTTAGTAGCAATTGCTCTGAGTGTGTGTGAGAGGTCTCGGGTGGAGGACAGGACTATGTTTCAAGTTGTTTTCTTTTGCTTTGTCATCTCCAATGGTCAAATTCTTCCCCTTCTCCTCCTTCATGAACAGATCTACCATCAGGATCTTCTCCTTGTGGATCTGAATGCTGATGTCTTTAGGGATGTCTGGGATGATCCAGTCTACAATGTCACTCATCAGCATCACTACGTTCTGCACATGTGAAGGTGAGAGAAAGAGGGTCAACATCTAATATTTTTCCATATTTATCAGAATATTGACACTACATTGACTGTTATTAATACCAAATCAAAGGCAGACTTTAAAACAACTTCATAATTATAGACACACTGTTAAAATAAATAAATGATACAAAATGTTTAAAAAGTATCTCTCAAACTAGAAAAACTACTTTTAAAATATTGTTTTCTCTCAAAATCATATATACCAGAATTATTGCCAACGTTACGGAGGATTTACCATTCATACAAATTGTTATCCTTCGGAAAAATAATTTTCCTAAAGTTGATTCAAAAAAAAATATCTGTTCTTGCTTTTGATCTAATATGAAGTTATACACATTACAAAATTGTTTTATCATAAAATAAAAACTACCTTCGGGCACAATCAGGAATGTTATAAATAAGTTTCAGAATTGGATTCATGATCTTACACACGGCAAGCACACAGCCAGACCAACACAGTGATTAAAATGTCATTACATACATCATTGATTTTACTTATTTTTTCATGAAGGGTGCCAATAATTCTGGACTTTACACATATATGAAAACAAAAACTATGTTAAGTAAAGAAATATCCACATGTAGCTAAATGGTGTGTTTGTGGCCTCTGATACGCACACACAGACACACACACAGACCTGAAAGACGATGACGAAGGCGAGTCTGGCGGCTAAAACGGCCCAAAACTCTTTAGAGACCTGATACGGAGTTGATGACCATGGAGGTTCTCTGTAATCTTTATACCTACACACACACACACACACACACACACACACACACACACCTCTGTACTCATCACTTACTCACATTTTTGATGTTTATTAACAGTTATTAAGCTTAACATCTCATAAACTGGATTAAAATTAATGAGCCTTAAAAAATATGAATGAGTCTGAAGAAGCCTGAGTAAGTGAGAGTAGGCGTGACTAATTCCCCGGTTACCTGCAGATTTCCACCTGAAAGCCGGCATAGAGCGAGTCGACAGGCCCTGTGCCATTCTGGAAGTGACTGACGTTGAAGTGTGAGAGCGTGTGATTAACGAAGCCATGCATGGAGCCATCAGCACTGTACGTGTACTGATACACCAGCCGGGGGACGAAGTCAGAGGTGAAGGAGATGACAAAGGCCTGAGACACATGCAAAACACATGAATCCCTGTTAATATACCACATCTGGATAATTTTACATTAAAATCCAATGAAGTTTTCCTGTCTCCTGATCTAAACCTCTTCTGTTTTTGACCACATCAGTATGCATGTGCAGAGGGACATAGGAATATTGACTCATCATATTATCATGTCATGATTATGACACAATAAGGAACAGAAATGCTTTATTATTTCAGTTTCATGTTGTCTTTAAATGTGGGGCAGGACATGAATTAATCTGTTATTATGAGTTAAATTATGCTATTTATGGACAGTGGTGGCTCAGTGGTTAAAGGCTCTGGGTTACTGATCAGAAGGTTGTGAGTTCAAGCCCCAGCACTGCCAAGCTACCCCTGTTGGGCCCTTGAGCAAGGCCCTTAATGCTCAATTGCTCAGTTGTATAAACGAGATAAATGTAAGTCATTAGAACCTGGAGTGCCATTATTTTAGGCACAACTCTTAGTAAGGCTGTGTTAGTTCAGGTTTTCATTCAAATCCCTCTCAAGTGTTTTACTATTTGTGTGACAACATTAATGTATGGTTAAAAAAAGAAATATGATTACATATAAATGGTTAATGGTTATACCATGAATAAAACATGTATTGTGAAGTACAAACACTGAAATAAAGAACATGTAATAGTAAAAACACAAAAATAATCAGTTAACTAAATTAAATATATATATATATATATATATATATATATATATATATAATTAATTAAAATTTTGACTCATGGGACATTCAGCATATTTGAAATAAATCCTATCAGACATTTAATGGTAAGCAAAGCTATCAAAGCAATTAAGAGCATTAAAATGCAATGAAAGGATTTTTTAAAATTGATTTTGTAAATAAGCTATTAACAATCTTCAAACTAACAAAAAGATGTAATGTGCAGATTAAATACACATCCTTTTTAAGATTATTGTAATATATGTGTTAGTTTTTACTCTAGGTGCTTTTCTTCTCAGAAATGAATCCTGAAAGTTAGAATGTCATATTCAGACAATAACTGCTTTATATAACAAAAATAAAACCTGTGTCAAAAAGATTCACCCCCAAAAAATGTTGTGCAAAGCAGTGTTCGAAAAAAATGACTTGGATTATTTAAGTAGGAAAGTTGGGCAGCATGACACTCGGCCAAAAATAGAACTAAATGCCGGCGTTCTGGCTCATGTAGAAAACATAAATAAAAGATAAGGTTACTGCAGATAAAATAATTGAAATTCCAAGTTCAGCATGTAATAAAATTGGTAAGAAAAAAGGGAGAGTGAACACCTTCCAGTGAGATAAAATACCTTATATTATAGTAAATAAAATGTTCCAGACATAGTCAGATTAAAAATGACCAAGTTTGGTGTTTTATTCTGAAATGAGTCACGATAGGGGGAAAAAAAGCCAAAACAGTTTTTAAAAGCCTCTAAAATGTACTCATTTGTAAAAACACAGAGTTATAAATGAAGGAAAATTAAAGCAGCTGTTTTCCTCACCCTGAATACAAAACAACAACAACAACAACAACAACAATAATAAAAAGAAGAACGTAAAGAATATTAACAAAAGTTGCCATATGTTCAGAAATAAAGTGGTAAAGCATCCAGCAAGAGTGTTAAATATATATATATATATATATAAAATATCAACTTAGTTTTTTTCGGGGGACACCGTGTTTATTTGAAGAAACCTAAACAGCTTTAATTGAAGAAACTTAAAATGCTTACATTGACAATAACTGCAATTTTGGCCACACCTCGGAGAATGTTGTACCAGATACCTGAAACCAAACAGTAGTACAACGTGATAAAAATACTCTTTTAGGAAACAATATCTACTAAAACTGTATTTTTCTGTCTTGTGTACTTCTGATACACCACTACAGCAGTATTTTTCATATGTAACTACTAGAGCTAACAGAGCTCTAATGATGTACTCCACTGGTACAGATAATCATGTCTGGAAAATAATGTATCCACGTTTGCTTTGTAGCTACAAATCTGCTACTGGACTTTTAAAATCCTCATACTGCAGTTAGATGCCATTTAACATCAGGAGGCTGTAAAGAAGACATGGTGGGTTGGGAAATAATCGCACCAGCTATTTATTCTCATTCATATTAATTATTAAACTACTGGGGCTGACAAGTGAGTAATAATAATAATAATTAATACATCTGCTCACACACATTGTAAATTGTCATGTCCACCGTGGACCATCTCCCCCACCAGAGGGCACCCTCACTCAATTTCTTTTTGTCTGGCTTATTTACTGTGTTTGTACTCACCTGAGTTGTATTTCTCCTGTTTCTACTTACATTCTATAGTTTCTCCAATTAGTTGCTTAGGATTTGTTTCCCTTAGAAGTCTGTATCTCGTATGTTTTTCCTGTCATAGATTTTCTTGATTTTGGTTGGTTTTGCTAGATTTTAATTCTTTCCCTGCCTTTTTTTTGTTTGTTAGTTGTTTATTTAATAGAGCTTATCTGCACTTGCATCCACCTCCCTGGATTTGTTACAGAAATAAAAGCACACAGAAAACATTACATATAAAATAACTGCTACTAAAGTGTAAAGTTTCAATGAGTTTCATGCCACTTCTAAAAATGACATTAGTAAATACGAAATTAAACAAAGCAGTCTAATTTCAGGATGAAATGGTCACATGGTAAGCTATACACACCAATGTCTTTTGCTCGCGCTGCCACAGGCCTCCGGATCTCTGCTACGAACTTTTTAGCATCAAGACGGATTTCAATGATGTTGTTGAGCAGAGCAAAAAGTGGCGCCAATGGAAATGACGCCACAAACAGTGTCACAAAACCAAACTGGATAACTGCACACAATAACAATAAATATTACACACAGTTACAAATGACAGCAGATTATGGTCGCTGAACCAGTGAAGGTCTGTGTTGTGGATGTGGTGTTCCGAAAACAATGTGGGCTTTAGAAACATTTGAAGTCATTTTGAATGCAAGGCTGTCCTTTACGGGCAGGGCAGTATCCATCCCACTCTGGAAGGTGCTACTCTGATTTCTCAGAACAGGCCTAGTTAATCAGTGACAATCCAGAGCCAAAGCCATGGAGCAGACAAAAAGGCTAATCTGACCCTCTGCTATCTGCCTTGAGTCATCACTCAGTTTCCAAAATAGTGAGACTGTCTGTTCCCCAAGCTAAACAAAAATGTACCTTTGATCTGAAGTTAGGTTTGCTAAATATTAGATCCCGGAAGGATAAGCGGTACGGAGGATGGATGGATGGATAGAAATATTAGATCTCTTACATATAAAGTATTATTGTTATAGTAATCAGAGATGTTATATACTGTGTTTAATGGAAACTTGGATGAGACCAAATTGATATGTAGCATTAAATGAAGCAAGTGTTCCCTAATACAGTTTTATACATCACCCTCGTCTAACTGGCAGAGGAGGAGGCATCAAAGTTATATATAATGATAATCTAAGCATTCCACAAAAACATGGACATGAATTTAACTCAGTGGAACTAACATAACATTTATAGCCACACAAATTAAATCTACTCAATCAATTCACCTAATTATTATTTACAGACTGTATTCTGAATATGGTTAATCAGAATGTAACAGGACCCACTCATAATGCTTGATTTAACACTAACGTTTGGATTACATATAGAAAACAGTCACACTTCCACAGGCTGGAGCAGATCATTATCTCATCTCATTTAAAATAAGTCTTAATATATGCACCACACCATGCTACCACATCAAACAGATCAGGTCAGTGACTGTACAGTTTTACAGGTACACTCAGGTTTCACTCAGGTTGATGGTGGAGTGGCTGCTTGTTTTATGTCTCAGGACACCCTCATCTCTGTCTTACCTTCTGGCTCTTGCTTTTAGTTTTACTGTCAAAGCTAGTCCTGTGTCACTGTAGAGTACATACCCTTAAACCACTACAGGACAAAAGCGTATATAATATTCTGTTCTCTCTCTCTCTCTCTCTCCCTCACATGCTACAGGATGTTCCTCCTGCAGCCTAATGAGATGCTGGTGATCCTGACTCCTTCTGCCCTTCTGACCTGCCTGATCCATTTTGATTCTCTACTTCCACTTGGAGCCTCCTTCACGAGAGCATCACTCATTGTTGCTGAGGATGGCCCACATGGCTAGTCAAAATGCCTGAATGCAGTGAGATTGCTGTGAATGGTACCGAACTGATACCTGAATATTGTTGTTGATGGTCTCACTTGGATAGCCAAAATTAACAGAAAATAAATAGATTATACCCAAGTCTCATTCATTGTTCAGTGAATAACTTAACTTGGATACTACACACACACACACACACACACACACACACACATACACACACACACTCACTCATCTCCATGTACTCTGGTGTGAGGCCTGAAAATGGTTCAAGGAAAAAGTCGGTCTCGTAGCGCTGCAGTGTTTTTTCTCGCTCCTCCTCCTGAAATGCACTGCGTTTTGACTTAATGTAGCGAATCAGCTTCTTCAATTTACTGTGGAGAAACACACATACACACACACACACACACACACACACACACACACACACAACTGTATTTTTCCTTTTTTAATTAAACATAGAAAATCAGGGTAATTTTGTCATGAATGTATTTGATAAACTTCTACAAGTTTTCATTATAAAACAAACAAAAGATTTCTGTTTGTGCAAAAAAATATTTTGCATATTGCTTCATCTAAAAAATAACAACAATAATTTAATTACATACTGGCTACATTACATACAATGATTCTACTGTATTCTAATGTGTCCTAATTCTATTCTAAAATAATTCTATTGTAATGTAATTATAATGTGATATAATTATACTCCAGTATACCTTATATAATATGTGTAGAAGTGGGATCCATGAAACAGTGTGTGTGTGTGTGTGTGTGTGTGTACTCACGGAATGCCGATTTCAAATAGGTTGTTCTGAATTAGTTGTTTTCCCAACATGGTGATACTGAGCTGAATGCAAAGCTCCATCAGACAACCACCATGCGCACACTGCACACACACACACACACACCCACACACACATTACTGCTCCTTTTGTGTCACTAGACAGTTGGGGTGTGTGTGTGTGTGTGTGTGTGTGTGTGTGTGTGTGTACATGTGTGTATGTGTGTATGTGTGTGTAATATGTTCACCTCCTCCATGCGGTAGGATTGAAAGACATAAATGTAGCTGCCAGGACGACCAACAAGCCTGCAGAATGACAGAAAAAAATGAACAGCATAATAATAATAATAATAATAATAATAATAATAATAATAATGTGGTAACAGCATGACACTCACCTCCCTCTGAAGAAGGCGATGTATATAATTGGAGTAAATGCATTAAAAAACTTTAGGATGAACGTTTTGAAGATCAGTCGTTCCTCAAAGCTTTTGTCCGTTTTTGGTACCTCTGAAAATGTAAACATTAAACATTAATGTAAACATAACATTACACATGAACAGAAGAAAAATCTGGAACAGTGCTGGTTTATTTTCTATAACTGCAACCAAATAACATAACTAAAGCTCCAAATACCACATCCAAGATGGCACCACCCTACGGCAACATGCTATGCGCTGCTCCATACAAATGTTTAGTTTATTTGTATGTCACATTGTTGTTTTTTGCACTTTTTCCTCTGTGAATCTGCTACTTCTATGCAGCATGATCGTCTGTCTTTATTGGACATTGTCAAGACTTTTTCCAGTGGCCTAAAACCTCTGGTAATACCACAAGACATCCTCCGAAATTCAGCAAATGCAACAAACAATGGTGCACACCTAAATGCGACATACAAATAAACTAAAAATTCTCTCAGGCCTCCAGAAGGAAAAGAGGGAGGTATAATGGCACCCTGGTGTGACTACACCAGCATCCTATCCAGCCCACTCTGCCTAGCATTCTGTTGGCTAACATCCAGTCTCTCGAAAACAAACTGGACAAACTTCACTGCCACATCTACTCAGAACATGAAACTGAGGGTATGCTGTGTGTTGTTTCATAGAAACTTTGCTATGGCCCAACATACCCGACTGTGCTACTGAACCGAGTGGCTGCTCCCTGCACCGCTTGGACCTTAGTGTGGTGGATACCAGAAATGGAAAGGAGATGATTGGCTCTGTCACTGCACACAACCTTGGATTACCAAGCACAGCCAACTGTCCATCTCACCTCACACTGCTAAACTGACTCACTCATGCAGGCTTCTCCTCTACAACATTAGCATGATCCAGCCATTTCTACCACAGAGGCCACTCAGGTGCTTGTTCATGGTCCTTGTCATCCCCTGCGCATCTGACCCCCTCAAATTAATCCAGAACACAGCTGTTGCCAAATCACACCATTACTGTGCTCTCTTCACTGGCTTCCTGTAGCTGTCCACAACAGATTTAAAACAATGATACTTGCCTGCAAAGCCAAAAAATGAAACAGCACCCAACTACCTTAAAGCACTTATCACACCCCACACTGCACCACACGCCCTCCATGAGGAAGTATTTTTGATAGAGACTACAAAACACTTCTGTAAGTTGACATGAATAAGAGCAATGCTACATTGTTATTTGCACTTCTGGTTAGATGATAACTGCATTTCATTGGCTTTGTCCTGGTACACTCATATGCTGTTGTGAATTGTTGTAACAGTTTATGTTAAGTTCTATAGCAGTGCCATGGTAAACATGAGGGTGGGGCCAGGGTGGGGACCGGGCAGGGACAGCAACAAGTGCCTTCATAAAGCAGGTGTCGATAACACAAGCATTTAAAAAATGCTACACAATATGAAAAGGATTCAAGAAGATGGAAAGAAATAACTGACGCCATTTGTTACTACATCGCGAAAGATATGACTCCCATAGCGACAGTGGAGCACAGTTAGTTTAAACACCTTGGTAAAGCTCTCTGCCCAACATGTACAAAACATGTCATAAAAATGTAGCTGCTGAACTGAAGTCTGCACTTTGCAGCCACATCTGATCTCTGCTCAAGTAGGACCATAGTTTATATAGTTTAATAGTTTTTGTTTCCTTCAATTATTTTAAAATCAAAAAGATAAGAAATGCATGCTTTCATTAGAAAAAAATATCCCACCTTTAATAGTTGAACATATTTACAGTACAAACCTAGTCAGTAAACTATGAGGGCAAAAAAGAGACACCAAAATAATCATTCATTAATCGTAATAGTTATTAAATGTAATTGTAAAAGGTAAAATATTCAATTAAACGAGATTTTGATTCTAGGTCATATCGTCCAGCCCTAGTACTTACAGTTGTGTACTTTAGTTAGCATATGTTTTGTCATGTTTAGAACAAATGTTTTGATACACCTTGAGGTAACAGCATTTCAAAAAAGCAGTTTTGTCCAGGGTGTAATATTTAGATACAGATTTTACATATAGTAACATACAACATAAAACATGAGCTAAATGAGAGTGCATGAAAATCAGCATGCGACATAAACTGCCATAACCATCATCACAACTACATGATGATACAGTAACAGTAATATATTTTTACATCATTATATTTATATATTAATATGTTTATATACTAATATATTTATATGGTTATACAGTACATGCAGTAATGAAGTGAAGGAGTGGCAACTGACCGAGTGTCGTTAGCCAGCGTGCTACGGCACCGTACACCTCATCCAGGATGAGGATGACCACCAGGTTGATGATGGCTGCCGTGGCTTTGACAGTGAGACGAACATTAGAGCGTGTTGTCGGGTTTGAGCTCATGTGCAGCGCCCATGTGGTGGAAATTCGGTACAAAATCACGCCAAACACGATAGCAAACGTCACCCCAATCTGTTTTACAGATAAAAATATTCATTTTCTTAAAGTTTTTTTTTACTCACTACAACTAAACACACAACACTAATAAGCCATTATTTTGTCAAACGTCTGCACACCTTTGGCACAAAATGAGAACAAATAAATGCAAATTCTATTAATAAAACATGTAATGTTCAGTTTCACAGATGTTCCTTCATTATCCGTAATATATATTATATACACACGCACACACACAAACACACTCACTGTCCACTTTAATAGGAACACCTGTACACCTGTACTCGTGTAGTTATCTAATCAGCCAAACATTTAATCAGGTCAAGAGCTTCCGTTAATGTTCACATCAAACATTAGAATAGAGAAAAATTGTTAACTGTGACATGGTTGTTGGTGCCAGATGTGCCATTTAAGTATTTCAATAACTGCTGATATTCTGGAACACAAAAAGCACGTTTGCATTGTGCTGCTGTCTGATTAGATAACTTCATGAATAAAATTGAATTTCATTGTATTTTATTAGACTGAATTGAATATTCTCTAATATCTCGTGTCTATTTTTTTTTTTTTTACCTTTTTTTTACAGTCAAATGACACATAAAATTGACATTTTGTAGTAATTTTCACAATTTTAATTCACAAGAACACCCCTACATTTATCACACCTTCAAATCCATAAAATTAGAATCAGGTGTTGAAGATCGGGTGCCAGTGATTAGAACCTGCTTAGGGAGTGCAGGTGGAACCGGTCTTATTTATACCCTTCTCATATCCAGTGTCTGGTGTTCCCTTTATTATTGTGGTGTGTGGTGTCATCATGCCAAGATCTAAAGGGTTCAGAAAATAGTTATGGATGCCCATGAGTCTGGTAAGGGATTTAAAAAATCTCTAAATTATGAAATTCATCATCCAAGGAAAATCTGTAGGGAAAATCATCTACAGATGGCGCAGATTTCAAACGACTGCCGATTAGTCCACGACCGTCCGTCCCAGCAAACTCAGCCCAAGAGCAGACCGTCCGATGCAAAAAGAAGTCTCCAAGAACCCCAAAATTTCATCACAGGATCTGCTAGTAAGTCTTGGCACTGTTGGTGTCAAAGTGCATGCTTCTACAATCACACATTTGAACTGCATGGGAGGCGTGCCTTTGCTGTCTAAAAAGAACATTAGAGCAAGACTACAGTTTGCCATTGAGTATATAAGCAAAGACCAGGCCTTTTGGAATAATGCTTGAAGATAATCTGAGGCCGTCTGTCAACTCTCATCTGAGCATAAAGTTCTATAATAATCTTCAATCCACAAACTGTGTTTAATTGGTTCTTATTGGAACTCTGTGTGTGTGTGTGTGTGTGTGAAGGAGAGAGAGAGAAATAGACTCACCATTAAAAGCATCATCACTAAATTTGTCATATAAGCAGGACATCTGTCTTTACACGTCAGCTTCTCTTTCTCAGTCTGGAAAAGAAAATAATCCTCTTCACTCATTGTGTTTACACGCAGAGAAAATAATCTGAATTAAAACATCTAAAGGTTTATGCTACATGAACTAATGCTTGTACAGTAACTAACTACATTTGACCTTTTTGGACTTTTTCTGTTCTTTCTTGAGGGATTTCTGCACAACTCTGAACTCATACTCGGCTCTCGGGTGATCCTGAAACAGGAGAAACACTGTGAGGCTTCTCTCTCTCCCTCTCTCTCTCTCTCCATCTCCCTCTCTCTCTCTCTCTCTCTCTCTCTCTCTCTCTCTCACTCACACACACACACACACAACACAGGGTGAATAAGGAAGCTGAGTCAGCAGAATATATATATATGTATGTGTGTGTGTGTGTGTGTGTGTGTGTGTGTGTGTGTGTGCTCATGCATGCCAGTGTTTGAGTGTGTGAGTTTAGAGGATTGTGTATTAGTGCTTTAGCGTGGATCTTTGTTATTAATTAAGAAAGTGTTTGTGTTTGAGAGAAAGAGGCTGAACAAGCTAGAGGAAAAAGTCTGAGAGGGAAAAATGGACAGATCATTAAAGAGGTGTTAAAGCTGAAAATGTTTCAAACCTTCTGTGCTTCCTACACACACCAGTGGTGGAGAGGGACAAAATAAATTATTAAATTTATGTTTATCATTTACTACAGCTTTCTATATAGATATTTATATAAAATAAATATAGATTATTATAATAGCTAATATTCTATTCTAGACAATATAATATAATATAACATTACAGTACTGTGAGTTAATATTTCTATATTTATATATGTATACGTGTATATATTTCATGTAAGAGTGATGTAAATGGATAATTTTTAAGTTTTCGAGGTGTGATCTCACCTCCTCCTCCTCAAATCCTGTCAGGTCCCATTCATAGTTCAAACGCATCTGCCTCCGCTTCCAATGCTCCATGAAGAACGCAGCTGAAACGCACACACACACACGCTAAAACCTACACCAAATGACCCTTTTTGTCAGAATAACTGCATTACCTCCTGCCTCTCTGACTGCAGTAGCTACCGCTTACAAGGGTTGATTATAAAAAACTACTATTGACCTATAAAGCACTGAACGGTCTCGCGCCACAGTACCCAGGTGAACTTTTGGTCTTTTATGATCTGCCATGCCTACTTCCATCAGAAGGTGCAGGATATTTGTTGGTACCTGGAATAGTGAAGGCTACAGCAGGGAGAAGAGCTTTCTCTTACAAAGCCCCACTGTTATGGAACAGCCTTCCAATTAGTGTTCGGAACTCAGACACAGTCTCAGGGTTTAAGTCCAGACTGAAAACATATTTGTTTACTCAAGCTCCTAGGTAAAGGGCAGATCTGGAGGGCTCATGTGTATATAGTGTTTTGGGATGTTTGGATGCTGTCACCCAACTTTCACACCTTCACCCAAGTTTGTTGATGGTGGAGTGACTGGCTGCATTATGTCCCAGGGCGTCCTCATGTCTGCATTACCTTCTGGCTCTCACTTTTTAGTTATGCTAGTATTGTCAGAGTGCCTGCTTGCACTCTACACACAATGTACATTTTCTTTAACCATTACAGTAAAAGAGCAGACCTAATAATCTGTGTTCTCTTTCTATTCCACGTTCCTCTATAGGTTAACTTAACATTCCCCTATCCCTAACCCATTCCTAGGGGGAAAACCTAATTCTGGAGCATCGCTACATGGCAAATGTAATTCTGATTTTTTACAAAAGCACAAGCTTCCGAGTCCCATATAGCACCTCTGTCTAAGCCAAATTTTGTAGTTGGACGTCAAAAAAGTATGACCCATGAAAACAGTACAAATTTTCAAAAGGAATAATAATAATAATTATTATTATTATTGTTATTATTGTTATTATTATTATTATTATTATTATTATTATTATTAAAGCTCACAGCAGCATTTTCGGGTGCCAAGCACCCAGACTTGGTGAGCCGCACATTCACAGACGTGCTATAATTGTTGTCTAAGCACTTACATGAAAGCAGGGCCATAACTTTAGGCGAAGGGATTGAAGAATGATTTGTAATTTCACTCATGATGTGTAGGTTTTGGCCACAGCCAGTGGTGGAATCATCTGACTGTAGGAGGAAATGTCTAGATGAACAAATGGGCAGCAGGGTGGCATTGCTGCTGTGACCTGTGGTCATGATTGCTACTGCTCTGACATGAACTTTTTTTTCTTCTTGCAGTTTAAAAATATCGGTATAAAATAAAGGTATTTATGGGGTTTTTTTCCTCATCAGTCCAGGCGTCTTTTCCCACTTTATACAAGTTTAGAGAGGTGATGTGAGCCAAATTTGCTGAAGATTGGACAAAATTTGGAGGAGGAGTAGCCAAAATGACACTTAGATGAAAGCATTTTAAGCATGTTATTGTAACTTTATACCAGTAAGTGGCGCTGGAACAAAATGAGGGTTGGCAGCATTTGGCCCAATTTTGGTCAGAATATTTCTTAGACCCTCCCCAATCAGCGTGCCAAATTTCACAACTTTTTACCAGATGGTTCTTTGAGCTGCAGAAGAAAAAGAAGAAGTAGAAGAAGAAGAAGAAGAAGAAGAATACCCCCTAATATTTATTGCCCCCCTAATAAAAATGTGCATAACACTGTGTTTGCTCAGTCAAACCAAATGAAGAAAAACACTGAGAGTCTTCTTCTTTCACCCAAACAGACTCCGCCTTCATTTGTTAACATTACTCTTTGGAGAAGGAGCAGCTCTATTTCTAAAAGGGGCGAAGCTAAGTTCTAATGGCTCCATTGCACCATACAATTGCAAAGTCTTTTTAAGGTATAAAAACACGTTAAACTTTACACACTGCATCTATAAATACAAACATAGAATAATTATTTAAACTAATTGAAGGCTTGATTTACATGAAGGTGGAAATTAATGAGCAGAAATATTGGCATTTCTTATTACACCTTCTGCTGCAGGAAATAAAAATCCTAAAATTAGAGAGAAATTATCAATTATTAACTTTTTAATTCCAGACATGATCACATGTCAAGAGTAAATGATGAAAAGGAGCTAATTTAGACTCAGTCTTCATTACAAAGCTGCATAATAATGATGCAAATTGTCACCTGGAACATGAAGAACATGAATAACATTTCCCTTAGAGCCTGAGTTCAAGTTTGTGTATAAAGTAAAAATTTAAATGTGTGTATATCCAAGATTTATCCTAAATCTATGCTCATCTGAAAAAGTGTATATATATATATATATATATATATATATATATATATATATATATATATATATATATATATATATATATTTGTGTGTGTGTGTGTGTGTGTGTGTTCTCACCCCACAGGGCCATGAAGATGGAGAAGAAGACGGTGGCTGGATTGTCGAACAGGTGACTGGCTCTTGCTGTTCCACACGCTGTGCTCAGATTCCAGAAACCACAAACTCCATCACATAGAGGACACATGGTGATGTTTCTCCGGCCATCACAGATCTCCATACTGACAGACAGACAGGCAGAGATGGTGACAGGGGGAGATGCAGAGAGACAGACAGTTATAAGTTTTTTTTGCAGACACTTTAAAAATGACCAATAATAATCACTAATAGAATGGATTAATTAGAAGGGGAAAAAACCTTAAATTAACTAAATAATAACAAAATAAATATTCACCCTTTCAATGTAATATTTTTTCTTGAAATGAATGCAAAAGAAACCCCAAACATATCCGAAGCAGGTGAGTGGACAGAGAAACTGAACTTTTTTTTGTATCTGTGTGTGTGTGTGTGTGTGTGTGTGTGTGTGTGTGTCACCTTGCAAAGGCAATTATACAAAGAAATGACCTGAGATGCATTATTTATTGTAGACTCATCATCAGTGGAGCATTTAAAACAATCTGCACTGAACAGGCAGTTACAGGTGAATGCTTACTGAAAAGAAGTAAACACAACCGCTGTAGCAAACTCTTTTAAAATAACATTTTGAATCTCTGCACACTGCACTTTGTATCGTTATACATGTAACATAACTGCATATTTTGTACAGTACTATTTTTAGCACATTCCTGTAAATATTTAATTTAGTTATTTAAATGCACAGTCTAAAGAGGAGTAGGCCAGGATTTCATTTCACTGCAAGTTACAGTGCTGTGAAAAAGTATTGCTGATTTCTTCTGTTTTTGTGTATATCTCGTACTAAATAGTTTTAGATCTTTAAACGAAATACAACATAAAAAAAGGCAACCTGAGTAAACACACAATACAGTTTTTATTTACTTTTTATTGAAGCAAAAAGTTATCCAACACCTATCACCCATGTGAAAAACTAATTGGCCTTTCACTTACTTCTAGGACTAGGAATTACTCCTACACTTTGGATCATTGTCTTGCTGCAGAATCCAGTTGTGTTTGAGTTTCAACTTACGGACTGAAGACCGGACATTCTCCTTTAGGATTTTCTGGTAGAGAGCAGAATTCATGCTTCCCTCAATTACTGCAAGTTGTCCAGGCCCTGAAGCAGCAGAGCATCCCCACACCATCACACTACCTCCAGCATGCTTCACCATAGGTATGATGATCTTTTTGTGGAATGCGTTGTTTGGTTTACATCAGATGTAACGGGACCCCTGTCTTCCGTTCAAACAGTTCCAGATCATGAAGGTGTGTTTTGTTGAAATTCAGACGAGTCTTAATGTTCTTCTGGGTTAGCAGTGGTTTTCACCTCACCACTCTTCCATGGAGCCGTTTTCCCCCAGTGTCTTTCTGATAGTGGAGTCATGAACAGTGACCTTTATTGATGCAAGAAAGGCCTGTAGGTCCTTTGATATTTTCCTTGGTTCTTTTGTGACTTCCTGCATGAGTAGTCGCTGTGCTCTTGGAGGAATTTTGGAAGGTCAACCACTTCAGGGAAGGTTCACTACTGTGCAGAGTTTTTCCATTTGGAGATAATTGATATTTTATATCATATAAACAGAACAGACTTTCAGGGAGAGGTGTGACTTACAGTTCTCCATGTAGTCTGAGATTCAGGATTTTCCCTTCATTATAATCAGATCCAAAGTAACTAGTAACTTACTACTTGAGTCTTCTTCTCATTGGATACTTATTACTTTTATTCAAGTTATTATTAACATTATTACTTTTATGGTTACTTGAGTAATTATTTTTATAAGTAGTTTTACTTGTACTGGAGTACATTTTTTGGCCACTCGGCCCACCTCTGGCCCACCTCTGGCCCTCACAGTCCTCCATCTTGAACATCATTGAAAATCTGTGTGTAGATCTTAATCATGCTGTGCATGCAAGATGGTCCAAACTCTTTTATAACTAGAAATGTTCTGCAAGGAAGCGTGGGTGAAAATTCGTTCAACAAGAATAGAAAGATTCGTAGTTGACTGCCAGATATCAGACCACGTAAACACTTTTTGTAAAGGATGTATTGTTAAGTAGTGACTTAGTAGGGTGTCCAAACTTTTTAACATGCAAAATTTAGACTGTTAAACTGCTACAGACAGGTGTAGATAGTTATAGACTCAAAGATGGTTACAGATTCTTATAGGCTCTTATAGATGGTCATCATTGGACAGAACCTGGAGACGTTTGAGTCGGTGAGAAGTAGGAGGTCATTAAACAAACTGCTCTCCATTGTGGACAATCCACCTCACCCGCTTCATGACACACTACAAAGACAGCAAAGCTCATTTTCCAACAGACTCGTTCAGCGCCGCTGTCATGAAGAATGTCTTAGGAAATCATTCTTACCTTTCACCATAACACTGTACAAAGAGCTCATCTCCGTGTGATAAGTGAACACACTACTGCACAACCATCTGTACACACTGTTTATGTCATACCTATGTTGTACATATTATTCACTGCCATTTTTGCACACCTGATTTTATTGCTCCGTTTTCTTTTATTTATTGCTATTACTCTTTTTGATGGTGTACATATCTTTATTTTATATTCAGTGTGTTTTTGTAGATCTGCAGTTCTGTTTCTAATTTTATTGTTATTCTTTATGCTGCTGTAACAACAATTTCCTTCACAGGATCAGTAATATCCATCCATCCATCCACTGTTTTAAAAGGCTTTTACAGATGGTCATAAACTGTTATAAGCTCTTATAGTTGGTCAAGTCTTTTGTAGGTTTTTATAGATGGTTGTAGATAGGCAATTAGAATGGTAAAGGTGATTCTAGACTGTTATATACAATTATAGGGCATTATACACATTTAGAAACTTTTAGAAAATAGTTTCTAAGTTACACTCTGTTATAGATGGTTATAAACTGTTATAGACAGTTGTACATGGCTATAGACAGTTATAATTGGTTATATATGGTGCACTGTGCATGTGTGTGTGCAAGTTTGTGTGTGTTTTCATTGTGTAACCCATGCAAAAGTGTTTTGTAATTGTTCTCTCTACCTACCAAGTGTGTTTTTGCATTGAGGCGGTGTGAACTTGGCCGGGGTGTCCTGACTAATCACACACACACACACACACACACACACACAGTTGCCATGTAAACAGTACGCGCTGCAGGAGGTTGGTGAGAGTGTGAATGACGGTCTGCTCACACAGAACAATAACGAGAAACATGTCTGTGTGCTAATGTGTTATTTTGAGACGTGACAATTGAAGCTCCCTGTTCATGTCAATTAGAGAGAGACTGAGACGGGAGAGAGAGCGCATGTGTGTAAGAGAAAGAGAGAGACAGAGAGTGACTGAACACCAACACAGACGCATGCTGACAAAATACAGACTCAGAGACACACTGACCATCGAGACGAGCTGCTATAAGTACACACACACACACACACACACACACACACACATACACACACACATCCATGTTTGTCTTCCGTTTGGTTTTTATTGGGCTTCTTTAAAATTGCCACTATTTGTATTAACGCTTAATTTCTATTCTCTCAACTCCAAGTTTCTATATGGACACTCAGTGTTATAACTAATATGTTTGTTAATTACAGTTCTTCTTGGCAACACATTGACAGCGAGACAGTGAGAGATTTGCTCAAATTCATGATTTAATTGTATGGCTCATACTCAGAGTAGAGTTCAGCCGGCAGTGTAGACTGAAGTAAGGAATAACTATAACAGACACAAGCCTGTTACTGGGCTGTGAAGTAAGTGTGTAATTTTCTACCACACTGCTAGGGGCGCTAGAGTGCCTTAGTCATTGTATAAATAGTAGTGCTGTAGTAGAAGAACAGTACAACATGTGGAGATGGAAACACTGTTTGTAGTTGTGCTGTCTCTACCCTGAGTCCTTGTTGAGAAACAACTGTTTTAACTCGAGTACTCTATGCCTGCTGGTTCTACAGGTCACTGGTTTAAACCCTGATATTATTACAAACACCAAATAGCCATAGGACAGTTGTAGCTGTAATTGTGTAGTTATACTGTAATGACTAAAATTAACCCCAATCAAATTTTAAATGACCAAAAGATAAATAAATCACACAACGGAAAAAAATAGCCAAATCACAAAACAATCTTCAATGTAGTCTGGCCCTTAAACATGAATACACCTCAGCTCCATACCTCACTACTCTCTGAGGCAGAACGCTCAGAAAAGCCCTGACGATGTACAGACTCAGTGAACACAGTCTGGCCATAAAGAGGGCCACTGCAGACAGACCTGTCACACAGCAGAGCTGGAGCTACACTTCCTAACACACTGTTCTAAATAGACTGCAGGAGAGAGAGAGAAGGAGAGAGAGAGAAGGAGAGGCTGGTGAGGGAATGACTGTTTATCATGGATAAAACATAAATGATAACAGGAAATAACTTGTCTCTCAGATGTTCTGCATGAAACATAAAAAGGTAAGAACGATAGACAAAAAGAATAAAAAGAAACAGAGAATGACAGCACAGTCTGCATATTACAACCCCAATTCCGAAAAAGTTCAGACAGTATGTAAAATGCTAATAAAAACAAGGAGGAGTAAATGTGTAAAATGTACTTTGACTTGTATTTAAACAAAAAATATATAAAAGACGGGGTATTTGATGTTTTAACTAATCAACTGCATATTTTTTTGAACGTAAACGTTTATTTTGAAATTGATGCATGCAACACATTCCAAAAAAGTTGGGACGGGGCAATTTAGGACTAATAATTGTGTCGAATAGTGAAGGCTACAACAGGGGGAAGAGCTTTCTCTTACAAAGCCCCACAGTTATGGAACAGCCTTCCAATTAGTGTTCGGGACTCAAACACAGTCTGTGTTTAAGTCCAGACTGAAGATGTATTTGTTTACTCAAGCTTTTAGTGAACAGTTTTGTTCTTAGGTAAAGGAGCAGATCTAGAGGATCACAGGTATACAGTGTTGTGGTGAACTGGGATGTTTGGATGCTGTCGCTTTCCCACTTTCACAGCTTCACCCAGGTGTGTTGATGGTGGAGTGTCTGGTGGAGTGTCCCAGGGAGCCCTCATGTCTGTGTTCCCTTCTGGTTCTCCCTTTTAGTTATGATATCATAGCTAGTCTTGTCAGAGTCCCTGCTTTCACTCACACACAGTACACTGTCCTTAACCATTACAGGACAATAACCATACCTAATAATCTCTCTCTCTCTCTTTCCCTCTCTCTCTCTTTCCCTCTCACACTGTCGAGCTACACATGATACTCCTGAGATGCCAGTGATCTTAACCCCTTCTGCTCTCCGGACCTGCCTGATCCATCCTGATGTCCTGATAGTTGGACGTCACATGCTACTGCTGAGGATGTCCCACATGGTGCAGACTAAAGATCACTGAGATTACTGAGGATGGTTCCACTTAAACACCATAAAGATGCTTTGGACCTCAGTTCATATGAACAGATATACTATGATAGCTTTAGCACTACAATCACCACAAACAGTTCTGCACTCGAGTCTCCATCAGTGACCAGTGGAGAAGTTCAACACAACAGACTTCATGTAGAAACTGTAATGAATTTCCTGCTTACACAACTGCACTATTTGAGCATGTAGTATTAGCACATTTACAGAAGGGGTGTATTTATTTATAATCACATTATCCGATGTCACCCGATTGAGGATGGGTTCCCTTTTGAGTCTGGTTCCTGTCTGGGAGTTTTTCCTCACCACCGTCGCCTCTGGCTGCTCATTAGTGATAAATTCATACATTTAAAATCTATATCCTGAATTTATATATTTCTGTAACGCTGCTCTGAGACAATGTCCACTGTTAAACACGCTGTACTAATAAAACTGAACTGAATTTAATTAGTGTTGGTGTTTAAGGCAAATAATTATATTAACACTGACCTGGGGATGTCGTCATCAACGGTAACACAGCCATACAGAAACACAAACACTCCCACCAGAGAGGCAGGAATCAGCATTTGAGTGTAAACTCCCAGCCAGGCAAAGTACAGACCGATCTTCTCCCCAAAGTACTTCCTGTAGGGAAAATGGCAGTTGGGTGTGGTTATGAGTGAGACAGATCAGCGTGAATATTTTTGCATATATGAATGCTAATAAATTACTTTTTCTATACAGGAATTTAACAATTTTACCAGCACTCCTATCTAAAAACATAATATATAAATATAACAATTATGTTATAACTTTAATAAGAAGAAGAAGAAGAGGAAGAAGAAGAATTATACTATAATTGTACTTTATTACCTGATCAGGCCAATGGGTTGGTATTTATAAAACACACTGTAACTCGCCCACTCTTCATACAGCAGCTAAAATGCACACGCGCACACACGCGCACGCACACACAGTAATTACAGAAAGTAAATTATTAGCATTATTATTGTTATTATATTACATATTTTACTGTTAATGGCCTTGTAATCTGTTTTATACAAAAAAAACTAGGATGTGTACTTTCTTGTGCTATGTTTGTTTTTGTATTTGTCTCCCCTGTTGCTGAACATTGTATGACTTTTGGACCTATTGGAATCAATGCCTTTTGACTTGCATTCAGATGTCTCATCTTTTGTGAGGTTTTTAACCGTTCTGATCAGAGGAGCTGCAGTTCTATGCAAACAATTTAGATGCCGACATGAGAAGCGAGCAGACGCACTGGTGCAGCTCAGATGCTGTGGCTTTCATGCTTCAACATACATCTAACTAAGCTCCATAAAGACTTTGCACTCTCTGCTGCTCTTTATTTCACTGAAACTTGGCTCAATGCTTGCACTCCAGACAGCGCACTGTACTGCAATTTCACCTCCATAGAGTGGATCACGACACAGAGCTGTCCAAGATGACACAGGAAGGTGCAATCTGTTTCTATATTAATGAATGTTGGTGTAGTGATGTCACAGTAATAAGGAAGTACTGCTAACAATACCTGGAGTCTCTTTACATTAACTGTAAATCGCTTAATTCACTGTAGGAGTTTGTCTGAGGATTGCCCATGTGAAGCTCAAAGGTGCTCAGCTGATCAGATAAATGTGGAGGAACAACAACTAGATTCCTTTCTGATTATTTTGTGGGTTTTTAACAGTATACATCTCGGCCTGATACATTTCCCACTAGGTAAAGCAATACACAGGACCACTGTTACTCTGTATTAAAGGATTGTTCTGTTCTCCATTCTGCTTTGGGATGCTCTGATTACTCCTTCAACCATCTTATTCCAACCTATGGGCAGAAACTAAAATCTGCTAAGCCTGTAGTCAGCACCAGCAATAAATGGACCAGGGCAAGGACAGGCTACAGACCTGTTTTGAATGGATTGTTTCTGAACTTGCCAGAACCAGTCTGGACAGGTTTACTGACATCAACTTTTGTGAGAGCGCACACAATGACAAACCATGATTCACTGGATTCACTCAGAAAGCTCAGTCAGTCCAAGGTCTGTAAGAGTGTGGACAGGACTCCGTAAAACCAAGTACAGAATGCACTGAGTAGGGGAAAAAGAACAGCCAGTAAAACCTTCTCTGAGAAATCTGAAGGAGAAATTCTCAGTCATGGATCCTGCATCAGTGTGGAAGGGCCTTCGGTGCATCATCAAATGCAATACGTCATACCCCCACCTTCAACTGGCCAAGGACCTGAATAATTTCTACTGCATATTTGAAAAGATCAGGCCCTCTCCCCCACAACACATATTAGAACTCCTTCCCTCCAGCAGGTGCTTCAGATCAATGTGCTTCAAAAACACAAAGCTTCTTTCATGCAATTAGACATGAATACTGATCTTCCTTATAAACATGACGACTGTGCTACTGACAGTGCAAGAGATGTATATAGTGTCCACTTATATGTATATAGTGTCCACTTCATAGCAATGTGTCCCATGTCATATTTTTATGTTATTGTAAAGTTTAATGTCTGTAAGGACAATGAGAGTTCAGTGTTCAGTGAAATTCCTTGTATACTCTAGTGTCCTTGGCCAGTAAGGCAATATTTATTTGATAAAGCAAAAATAATAAAATCAACACAGTCAATATCAATATTATAAATTACCTCAAAATGACCAATAATAATCAATACATCAAAATTCACTGATAACACACTAATATTAACCACCTATAATGTCTAGTAAATAAGTAATATAAATTATTTAGGGAATTAATGTGTGTGTGTGTGTGTGTGTGTGTGTGTGTGTGTGTGTGTGTGTGCGCACGGACTTTCATTGCTCACCTTCCTGTCATTTGGTTGTGCATTCTCTCCATCTATATCACCCTGTGAGGAAACACAAACTGAGACATGAACCTTACACACACACACACACACACACACGTATGATTAACTAATCAAACTAAGGTTTGTCTCTTCCTTTTGTCTGTTTGTGTTTTTATATAAAAGTGCAAAATAGTGGGCGGAGTCAATGCCAATTAGTTGAATTGATCACCTGCAGTGTGATTTACTTCTTCAATTCAGGAACACAGACTGTAAATTAATACCACGGAATTTCAGAGAATTAATTTGTGTAAATCTGTTACTGACATTCAGAGACAAAATTATTTATTCATTTTATTTACACACACACGTGCGCGCGCACACAAGATATTTATCAGATTAAGTGTTTGTGCATCAGACTCACATCATGTAGTGGATATGCAGCCAGATATGCACCGCTGCCCAACAGACTCGTTATTCCTAATAAAAATCAGTCACACACATTCTTTACTCAGCCATTGCAGTAGTGAGGTAAACATTTTTAACACAGCATGTAACAGTAAAGCACTGTCTATGTCACAGTCTAACTGACGAGCAGATGCTCTCACCCATACTGAACTTCGACTTTGTGCATTTTGTCCTCTTCAAAACCTCAAACACCTGCAACAAAGCAGAACAAATTAACATTTAAAATTAAAAAATTTACATTCAAGGCTTTTACACATTTTCAAAATTCTATTTTTTTGTCCGTATCGGAAATGACATTTTCACGTTACAATAATTACGTATTTATTTTTGCTGAGTTTTACTAAAACAAGATGTTAATATGAGATGTTAATATAATAATCATATGACATAAATGGGACAGTTTGAAAAAAAAATTCTGTTAAACGTCTAAGTATAAAAATGTGATTAATATTGTGAACATGTTAAAAAACGCAGTGTTTTGTGGATATAAAACAATAATCAGTCTGTGAGGCGAGTACTCACTATTGAACTTCTGGTCTTGCTGTCGAAAAACGAATCCCTGTCCAACAAATCAAACCTGTAAAAAAGTTAAGTTACTTTTATTCTGCTTTTAAAAGTGGTCATACTATTAAATTAACTATTTTAAATTATTAAGCTATGTACAGTCCGGCCCATAAGTATTTGGACATTTTTTTAATACTTGGATGCAAATCCTCTGCAGGTAATGACTGCCTGAAGTCTGGAACCCATGGACCACCAAATGCTGAGGTTCCTCTCTTGAGATGCTGTACCAGGTCTTTACTGCCGCTGTCTTCAGTTTCTGCTGGTTTGGGTTCTTTCTGCCTTCAGTTTTGTCTTCAGTAAGTGAGAAGCAGCTCAATTGGGTTGAGGTCATCGGATATTTAAGAACATTTAATTTATTTTCTTTAAGAAGCTCTTGGGTTGCTTTCACAGCTTGTTTTGGATCGTTATCCATCTGTACTGTGAAGCTCCGTCCTGTCAGTTTTGCAGCATTTGACTGAATCTGAGCAGAAAGTATATACTCTATACACTTCAGACTTCATCCTGCTCCTTCTATCAGCAGTCACATCATCAATAAACACCAGTGACCCAGTTCCCCGGCAGCCGTACATCCCCACGCCATAACACTGCCTTTCTTTTTATATATAGATGCACGAGTGAACAATTGACTTACCGTCCAATAATATAGTTGGGCTGTAGGCCAGCAGACTCAAATAAAGGAGCCACGAGAGGTAAATCAAATGGTTCACAGTAGCTCAGTCAAATATGCTTATTTACCAAGTAGCAATGTGCTCGAGTTTTAAGTTGTCTGATCACAGGCCACAGATATTCGCAGGTCCTTTACTCGTAATCTATTTTCACGTGTTGGTTGTTTTCATTTATGATCCAGTCGAGGCTTATTTTAAAAATATTTTTCAGGATGTTGGAATGGGACTAAAAGGTTGCTAGCCCATGGTTCTCTTGCACACCTGAGTGGTGTGGTGGAGGCACGTGCTTAACACGACCTGGTCTGAAAGCATTGATTGACTCATAACAGATGGGGCTCCTTGCACAACTGCAAAAAACAAAACACTTGGTCAAGGTTATGGTGATCAGCCCCGAGCCCCTTCCTCCACCATGTTTGACAAATGATGTGGTATGATTTGCATCATGAGCCCTTCTCAATACTCTTCTCTTCCCATCATTCTGGTACAAGTTCATCTTGCATCAGATCTGGTCAGGCTTTTGTTTTTTTTTTTACATGTTTTCTAGCAAAGTCTAATCTGGCCTTTCTGTTCTTGAGAGTTACCAGAGGTTTGCATCTTAAGGTAAACCGTCTGTACTTACATTCATGAAGGTGTCTCTTGATTGTAGACTTTGACAATGATACTCCTACCTCCTCCAGAGTGTTCTTGACTTGGCTAGATGTTCTGTAGGAGGTTTTCTTCACCAAGGAAAGAATTCTGTGATCATCCCCTTTAATTGTCTTCCGTGGTCTTCCAGGTATTTTGGTGTTGCTGAGCTTGTCAGTGCGTTCCTTTCCTTCATTTTAAGAATGTACCAAATTGTTGATTTGCCACTCCTAATGTTTCTGCTCTCTCTCTCTGATAGGTTGGTTTTGTTTTTGAGCCTAATGATGATGGCCTCCTTCACTTACATCGACACTTCTTTGTATTGTATATTGAGAGTTCCAATGAACAGCTACCAAATGCCAATTCAACATTGGAATCAACTATAGACCTTTTATCTCCTTAATTTGTCATGAAATAATTATGAAACAGGCCACACCTGTCCATGAAACTGCTTATCGGTCGATTGTCCAATTACTTTTGAGCCTGTGAAAATGGAGGGACTCTGTAAAAATGGCTGTAATTTATAAATGCAATGTTTTTGTTAAAGCCCTTGAATTAAACTGAAAGTCTACACTTCAATCACACCCTGATTGCTTCATTTCAGATCCATTGTGGTGGTGTACATTACAAAAACTGTCACTGTTTAAATATTTATGGACCCCACTGTATGACAGAAACATGAGGAACTGTCTCTCAAATCGAATCTTTTTGAAACAGCAAACTGACAGAAAATGAGGAAATCTGACTCACAGGATTTTATCCTGTTCTGGTTAAGTGACGTGTGAAGATCGTTGCTCTGATAAAGCAGAGAGACATGTAATGGTGTGTTTAAGGTTTCACTCACAGGTGCTGTTTCTCTCTGGCGAACGGGTATGAGAGGTGCTTCACATTCTCTATCCGGTTCTCCTCCACGTTCGGGTGTAGAGGATCCGTCACTTTATAAATGAATGCATTGATTTTCTCCATGACGCTTCCACTGTGCTTCACCTCATACACCTTAAACACAGTTTACAACTTTACCTGCTCTGCATGGGTTTATTACTATCATATTACACAGATGAAATGAAAGGACAAAGGAGTAATAAAGTGATGACATCATTGTAAAAATGCAGGAGTGTTTCATTTTTAAAAATGACCTTTTTTGTTGGCATCTTGAGCTTCATGAACTCTGCTTCTCGACAAAGAACATGCCATGGAGCATGAATCTTCACAAAGCCCACGCCAGGGGTTTTAGTCTGAAATAGAACACAAAACCAACAATAAAACACTTCACTATAACAATCTTGCAAACTCAAACTCAGATGAATCTTTCTGATATTTGATTGTAATTTAGTTCATTTTAATGTGTACCTGGAAAAATTGTTAAAACACAACAGATATTGATTATTTTGTGAACTCTAATCTTTGCCGGTCACGGAGTCATTTCAGTCTGTTCAGAAAAAAATATTTCTTTTGGATTCAATCGGTTGCACTTTTGGTTCCCTGAAATTGTTCCCTAAATTCTACTGATTTATTTCCAAAACAACCGAAAATGGCTAATAATCATATTTACTATGTTAATTAGAACACGTTTGTTTATTTGTATGAAGCGTGAAGGAAAGGTTCAGCACAGTTCATTCACTCTGATTCATGACGGAATCAGTCAGAGTGTTGTCCATCAAGTGTACTTCTGGTTTGTAATGTCAGCAGAGACCAGTGTCAATCATATTAGAAGGAAGGACTAAAGCATTCATTATTAGCTTGGGTGTTCTTACACACACACACATTAAAATTTGCTTATCATTTTGTGTGTGATATACAAAGCAGTGTGATATTCACTGTTTCAGAGAATTAGACTTAATCACAGGGTAAAGACATAACCCTTTATTTTACAAACATTTATTTCCTCTTGGATTAAGTTTGTGTTCCTGCTGGTAGGAGAACTTGTGCAAACATCTGGAAAGAATGAATTACGTGATTTAACCTGAACGTCTGAGAGCACAGCTAAGTGCAGTGTGTGTGATGAGGAAAAATGTCGGAAAATCAGAATGTTTGAAAACGGCAGTAAAATTAAATCCCTCTGTGTTGGTGAAAATTACAACAAATCGACTCTGATAAGAAATGTTTTTATTCAGAATAAATATCACTCACTTCTGTGACTGAAACACAAAGCAGTTCAGTTTCAGCAAATTACTGGCATGTTAGAGCTTCTCTCTCTCTCTCTCTCTCTCTCTCTCTCTCAAACACACACACACACACACACACCGACCCCCACCCCCCCCACGGCCCCAGATCTGAGGCAATCAAAGCAGCATGAAGAACACACAAGGAACTCAATCCCAGCATGCCGAGTGACGCCGAGCCTTTACACCACTGATATACATAGCTAAAGTCCAAATGATCCCGCGAACAGCTGCTATCCTGCTAGTATCAGCACAGTAACTGACAGTGTGTGTGTGTGTGTGTGTGTGTGTGGCAACATGCACATGTATAGATATAATCTCACACACAAAACAATACACAAAGGGAGAACATGCAAACTCCCTGCACACAGGGCAGAGGCGTGTAGCTATAATATCATCAATAAAATAAAAATAATGTATAGGTTTATTTTCAAATTTTAGCTGAACACATTTCATATTTACAGTTGAGAGAATCTGAATTACAGAATTATAGAATGAACAGGCTTGGGGAGAGTACTGGTGTGGTGTGGTGTACTGGTGTACCAGTCCTGGTGTGCTGTAGTGTACTGGTGTGGTGTACTGGTGTGGTGGTGTAGTGTACTGGTGTGGTGTACTGGTGTGGTGGTGTGGTGTACTGGTGTGGTGGTGTAGTGTACTTGGTGTGGTGTACTGGTGTGGTGGTGTAGTGTACTTGTGTGGTGTACTGGTGTGGTGGTGTGGTGTACTGGTGTGGTGGTGTAGTGTACTTGTGTGGTGTACTGGTGTGGTGGTGTGGTGTACTGGTGTGGTGGTGTAGTGTACTGGTGTGGTGTACTGGTGTGGTGGTGTGGTGTACTGGTGTGGTGGTGTAGTGTACTTGTGTGGTGTACTGGTGTGGTGGTGTAGTGTACTTGTGTAGTGTACTGGTGTGGTGGTGTGGTGTACTGGTGTGGTGGTGTGGTGTACTGGTATGGTGGTGTAGTGTACTTGTGTGGTGTACTGGTGTGGTGGTGTGGTGTACTGGTGTGGTGGTGTGGTGTACTGGTGTGGTGGTGTAGTGTACTTGTGTGGTGTACTGGTGTGGTGGTGTAGTGTACTTGTGTAGTGTACTGGTGTGGTGGTGTAGTGTACTGGTGTGGTGTACTGGTGTGGTGGTGTGGTGTACTGGTGTGGTGGTGTGGTGTACTGGTGTGGTGGTGTGGTGTACTGGTGTGGTGGTGTGGTGTACTGGTGTGGTGTAGTGTACTTGTGTAGTGTACTGGTGTGGTGGTGTAGTGTACTGGTGTGGTGTACTGGTGTGGTGGTGTAGTGTACTTGTGTAGTGTACTGGTGTGGTGGTGTGGTGTACTGGTGTGGTGGTGTGGTGTACTGGTATGGTGGTGTAGTGTACTTGTGTGGTGTACTGGTGTGGTGGTGTGGTGTACTGGTGTGGTGGTGTGGTGTACTGGTGTGGTGGTGTAGTGTACTTGTGTGGTGTACTGGTGTGGTGGTGTAGTGTACTTGTGTAGTGTACTGGTGTGGTGGTGTAGTGTACTGGTGTGGTGTACTGGTGTGGTGGTGTGGTGTACTGGTGTGCTGGTGTGGTGTACTGGTGTGGTGTACTGGTGTGGTGGTGTGGTGTACTGGTGTGGTGTACTGGTGTGGTGGTGTAGTGTACTGGTGTGGTGTACTGGTGTGGTGTACACAGTTTTGGGGAGAAACGGAATACATGTGATGGTGTTATGTAATCAGGATAAAAACGCTGGTGACTGTAATCCATTACAATTACATGAAAAAACAAAGTACTCAGATTACAGGTAGATTTAGTAAAAAATGGGAATATTATCAGGATTACACTTTTATTCATTTAAAACCAAAGAAATGAATCTTTAGACAGAACACAATACAGACAGCTGTTTGATTATAGTTCTGGTTCTCTCTCTCCAGTCGTGACTCACGTGAACAACCTCCTGGTGCAGCGCTAATACATTTTGCACAACGTTAATTTGGTAGGAACACAAATTGTTCTCTGAAATGTTTTTGTTAGCATACGTCCTCTTTTACATGCCCTCTTTTCCCCTGGACACGCCCTCTTTTTCAGACCTTATATAAGTGTCTAAATTTGGGTTTAGTTTCATTATGATGTGTTTATGGTCTAATACTGCATCATGTGTGAGCATGTTTGCATTGCTTTAACCGCTCTCTGTAAGTCCCGCCTCCTCGCACACCGATCGGTCGATTATAAAAGACTTGCAGCAACTAGTGGCCAAATTCCTGCCTCTCAGCCGTTATCCTCCTCTCAGCAAGCACGTGAAGGTGAAGCGATGTGTTCAGGTGTTAAACTGTTACTCGACAATAGCAGCGAATGAAGCTGTCCCGAGTCGAAACAACGCCCATGACCATATAAGGTCATTTTTAATTTCATCTCATCACACTGCTTCGTATTACATGACTATTCAAATGTATAAATGATGCAGAAGGTTCACTCACGGCATCTAATATTTTATTCCATTAACATTCAAAAGAATGAAGGAAAAAATGTCAAACGTGGGCAGAGTGAAACATTTTATTTATGAATATTTATGTGATAGTGTGTCTTTTTCACTGTATTAAAGTCTACATTCATAGTAACATAGTAACACTGTTTTCAAGTAATTTATTGAACACCCCCCACCACCACCACCACCACCCCCCCCCACCACCCCCAAAAAAAAGGTGTCCTCTTTTTGGAAAAGCAGAATATGGTCACAATCCAAAAATAATCAGATTACATTACTTTCATATAGTGAGACTTGGATTATATTACTGATGAAACTTCCCAACCCTGAGAAGTAAAGAATCAAAGCTAGCTAACTTCATTCATAAATCTTAGTTTTTATCTCCTGCTGTGAAACTGAGCTGATATTTTCAGTAACTTGTTACATTACAGATATTTCTGAATTACTGCTTAGCCTTTTTACAGGAATAATGCTAAATATTTAAATTGGCGTATTTATTAAACTACTAATTATACATTCGTGTTCAGTGATGTCACATCCTGTCAGAGCTTCTTTTACATCACTGCTTGTAAGATGATCAGAATTAGTAAAAGTGGTCTAACTTCATCATTTCACCCAATAACAGTCTGAAATAAGACAAACGTATTGAAAGAAGTAAATGTGTAAATTAGGGGTGCCAGAACTTCTTGGTGCACTCGGGGCTCCATTTTGTTGGCAATACGTCACACAAACTTCTGGTCAAACCAGAAAATAAGTAGAGGTCAAAGGTCACGTGTATTTTTAGGTGGAGGTTTTTTTTTTTAGCTTAAAGTGTGAGATTCAAAACACATCTTTTTTACAGCCTTACTGCATGAGCTCAGCAACACTCGCGTACTCACTCGCGCACTCACTCGCGCACTCACTCGCGCACTCACTCGCGCACTCACTCACTCACTCGCGCACTCACTCACTCACTCGCGCACTCACTCACTCGCGCACTCACTCGCACTCACGTCTTCGTCCCTCTCCAGCTCAAGCCCCATTTCCCGCAGGTTGATCTCGAACTCCTCGCGCCGGAAGCGCTTGTCATCGTCATGGTGATCGGTGACGCCCGGTTCAGGGTCACGTGCCCGGCGCATGCTGCGCATGAGCGCATTGTCTGTGAGACGGGACGAGTGACGACGCGAGCTGCCTGGCTTTTTGATCTGGTAGGTGAGGACGTAATCCACGCGCCGCACTCCATCGTTGAAGTACTGACCGAAACGACAGCGCGAGCTTTCATCGGGAGTCAGAGAATTCAGCAGCTGCAGAGAGAGAACAGGCACAGACATCACTGTGTGTGTGTGTGTGTGTGTGTGTGTGTGTGTGTGTGTGAGAGAGAGAAACATGTTTCATTTCATTAGAATTATAACTTTATAATCATTATTTCCATCTGTTCCCAAACTCAGTGATGAGTTTGTTAATTAATCACATGACCACGTGATCCGATTTATGTTCGGTGACATGGTGCTGAAACTGAGAGGACAGAGTTGAGAGTTTTCTAATGATATATTCTGTGTTAAGGTTTTTACATTTTTCTTCACTCAGAATCTGAATAAATTCACATGGTGAAAAACATGGTGTAAGGAAATCAGTTTTCTTCTCACATCAGCCATTTAATTGGAAAATACAATGTATGTTTTATATAATAAATATTCAATATTTAAATCATAAAAACTTTCCTAAATTAAATGGGTTTAATAGTTGCAATAAATAATGAGTTGAACAGCGGAGTGAAGAGCAGCAGCACATCAGAGAACCTCCAGTCTAACCTGGTGCAGATAAGAGAACATTGTGTAGTGACAGGTTTTATTCCACTCTGTGTTTGGGTTCAGCTGCATGTTTCACACCACAGTCCAACGTTATGAACTGGAGAAACAGAACCAGTGAAAAGTGTATCAAACCACCTGACCTCACAGATCTGTTGTTATGCATACACATACACACACATACACACACCTGTGCTATATCTATATCTATCTATCTATAAAATAACATACAAATCCAATTAAAATCCTAAATACACAAACCATTCCTGAACACAGTGGAAGATCATGTGACTGTAAGGAGTTGGATCACAGCTGTGACATCACACACAGAAACTTTACAATGTAAAAAAAAAATCTAGGGTTAAGATTTCAAAATGTGTCCCTTCGTAACTTCTTTCTTCTTTAATCTCTGCTTCATGTACAAGAGTATCATGTGACCCTTGGCACTCAAAAGGTCGTAGCTTATCCGGTTAGTTCAGCTTAAAGATGAGTGATGCTGCTTGTGAGTCCTCCTCAGAACTTCTTAATTCATGAGTTTGAAGTAGTATATACACATGTAATATATACATACACGTGTGCAGAGAGAAATGTCCATTGTCCTTTCCTTAAACAACTACAACTAGAACTTTACAACTAGAACAAACGCAAAGAACCAAACTGACAATGGAAAAAGGAAGTGTACCAACACACTGATTTCCATCAACTGTCAGTACGTCGATTCACCCACTCTGATTTCCAATAGAAACTTTGCCTCCTGTCACTTTCAGTCACCAGCTTTTATATAAAGAATAACTTTTAGCCATTTTAAACAGTGCCACAGGCACTTCGTTTACCGTCTGGAAACAGGAAGCAGGAAATGAACTAGCAGGACATGGATAAGCATTTACATTTATGGCATTCCGTAGACACCCTTATCCAGAGCAACTTACAATTATCTCTTCTTTTTAATATACAACTGAGCGATTGAGGGTTAAGGGCCTTGCTCAAGGGCCCAGTAGTGGCAGTTTGGTGGTGCTGGGATTTAAACTCACGACCTTCAGATCAGTCCAACGTCCTAATCATTGACCTAACACTTCCCAATAAGCTTGTGCTTATTGTTATGAGATAGAGGGATTGTGGGATTGGGCAATCAAGAATCTCTCCAAGTCAAAGATAATGAAGGCTAATGTGAGAACGTCAGAGAAGTCCAACAACAAGGAGATAAATTTGGATAACGTTTGCAAATTTAACTCCAGTGTTAATCCATTACAAAGAGCGACAATCATGACAAATACCAAACACGATCATGCCACGTCTCAACCACTTTCACTGAAACATATTTCTCTTTAAAAGTGTAGAACAGTAAAACCCGAGTGCCTGCACACACAGTTCACACATTTCTTCACTAAAATTGTTGAATAAACTCAACTGTCAGTCAACTGTTCCTAAAACCTGCTTAAAACCCTGTTTAGCTTAAAACCCTGTTTAGCTTAAAGGTATGTTTATCTGCAGTGTAAATGCTACACAATGTGCTTGTCTTAAAGGAGGAATAAACAGCAGCTCTCCAGTCTGTTCTGCATGAGAGGAACGATATGCATGCGGCAACACAGGCAAAATGAATGGGTTTGATATTTATCAGATCCGTCTAAACCTCCTGGCTGAAACATAAACCAGCACCATCAGCGTCACACTCACTTGAAATTTGCCATGAAAAATCACATCCTTTAAGAAATGTCTTGTCTTGGCAGAGTTCCTCTGTTCCTCAGCCATTTTCACTTCATCTCCTGCTTTGAGATGCTCCATGTCCATGTGCTGCTATTAACCCAATGTCTATTAAGACACACATACACACACTTGATGTCATACAGCGAGTCTAAATTCTCTGCCTGCTACTTGAGAAGAGTGAGAGACGCCAGGAGCTAATATTAGAAAAAACTATAAAGCTTAATGTCCAGATCTTCAAAGCACTCTCTCATTACCGCTAACACACACAGTCCAGCAAACACGCACACACTCACAAATCAGTTTAAGCCCAAACACACGACCGGAACGAGTTCTTGAGATGTTTCTTTAGCATTTAGAGCAGCAGGTTAACAGAGAATGACAGGAAACACAGCCGAGTTTAAGCAGAACAGCGTGTTAATATCATCTGTCACTGTGAAAATACACATTCATTCATCCACAAAACCTTTCATTCTCCTTGTGTACACTCGAGACGTTCGTGTACTGTCACTTCAGCAAGATAAACACCTCTACAAAACACAATACACACTTATAACAGTGCAAATTATAATTGACGGATTACTTCATGTAGCCTTTCCCTGTTCCAAGGTTAGCTAAAACCAACAAAAAGACAATGAGTATAGACAAACACATGGATTTATTATTTTAACCTGGACGTATATAATCAATATATGTTATACCTGTATAAATGAAAATAAATACTGCTATATTCACATGTGATAATGGACTTGTGTGTAGACACTGATGTGACTTCTGCTAAAACATCCGTCTACGAGGGAAAGCTGGAAGCATCTGCATTTGATCTTTATCTCCACTTTTTAACCCTCCACATTTTCCTTCACCCTCCTTTCTGACTGCTGATGAATTGGTCACTTTCTTCCAAAATCTGACAATCCCCCCGCCTTCTATCTCCTTAACACATTTTTCATCTCTTTCTAGAGAAGAAAACCTGCAGATTATATTTTCCAGCAATCCCATCACCTGCCCTCTGGATCCCATCCCTTCCACAATGCTTCAAACAATCCTACAAGATCCCTGCTTTTTTTTCCTCTTCCCTCATAGACAACTCCATATCTCCAATCTTGTCATGTACTAACTGCCTTCAGCAAGAAGATCAACCGGAAGAAACCCACTTTAAATATATTACACATCAGTAACTACCAGGATCACTTCCCTCTTTTCTTTCTAAACCTGTTTAATGTACAGTATACAATCAGTTGTCTCTGTATGTTGCCCAGAACAACCTCCAATATCCTAACCAGTCTGTCCTGGCACACTCCACAGAAACTGCCCTTGTGGCATTACTGAGACGCTTCATTCTGCTGAGTCAGTTAAACAGTCATCGGTCTAGATCAGCAGTATTCAGCACGGTCACTTAAGACTTTCCTCACCATCCTCTTGGAATTTGTGTCACAGCATGGTGGTGGTTTGCTTCTTACCTGGAGGAACTGTCATATCAGGTGACAAAGAGTGGATCCACTAGTATGCCACAAGGCCCAGTGGCTCTTCTGTTGTTCCTCTATACCTGCGCTCTCAGTGAGGTCAAGGGTTTTCTTATATGGGTTTTTATACCACTGAGTATACTCAACTCATGCTCTCCTTTCCTGCCTAACTCATGTTTCTGCTTGGATTCCATCATGTTTGGCAGACACCTGATGAATGGCAGCTGAAACTGAGCGAGACTGAGATACCGTATAACCCCTGCAACTGATCCAGAATGCAGCTGCACCACAAGTTCTCCTACTCACCCCATAGCTGTGCTCCCTCCACTGACCTCCTGTACCTGCTGCATCAGATTTAAAACACTGATGCTCACCTTCAAAACTAAAAATAAACCAATACCTACCTTAAAGCACTTCTCACACCCCACACTGCACCACACTCATTTCCAGCATCTAATACTGCTCGTCTAGACCCACCATCTCTCAAGGTACAAGGAAGACCTGCATCAAGACTCTTCTCTGTCCTACACCCAATCGGTGAATGAATTTCCTAAAGCCAGATAACAGGCGAGACGCTGTCTGTCTTCAAACCAACACAGAAAACGCTTCTCTTCACTAAACACTTAACCAAGCAATAAAAAAAATTTAAAACCCTAAAAAAAATTTGAAACCCTAAATTCTTATTGTACCAAAGTGTCTTCAACAGGGTTTTAGATTGACAGTGTTCTTAGGCTTCGTGCTAAACTGCCTGAGTTAACAATAAAGGGTGAAATGTAGACCACATAGTGCTCACAAAGAAGTGAAACTGTGTGAGCTTCATTGTAAAAGAAAATCAAACCTGCTGTGAAGGTTACATTAAATATTGAACAATATTCACTGTACCCAGAAAATGGAATCCAACTTGCTGTGAGATGAATAACGGACACGAGTGACTTTAATAAAGTGCTTCTATAAAACTCATCTCTGATTATGTAACATGCCACACATCCGGGGATGAGATATTTTTAGGGAAAGGACTTGAAAACACACAGCGAGAAAACAAAACCAGACATGGCCTTGTGCACAGTGGGTTCTCCCAGTGGGAACGGAGTGTCATTCCATCCCTAACAGGAAGACAGAGCAAAGTTCACTTCTCCTAGGGAACATAAGGATGTGGTGAAATGAGACACCCCCCCCCCCCCTCCTTATTGTGATGGGCCAAGACGCGACTCATGCTTTTAAATACACTAAATGTTTACACAAAGTTCTGTCTGATGTTCAGAAAACTGAATTTCAAATCTAAATTCATAAACTGATTTCTGTTTATCTGTCTGCAGTTTTTCTGGCTTTTCTGACACTTTCTCACAATCTAACTGGGTTGTGGACACATCTGGAGTTTATTGTCTTTATTTATTTAACATTTCTTATTAAACTAACAAAAATCTAATTACAGATTCATTTGTTTAAAATGAGTTTAGATATATTATGTTATAATTTTATATGTTATAAGCTTAAGTAAAAATTAGAGATGCACCGATACTAAATTTCTCAGCCGATACCGATAAGCGATTATTTAGAGTGATATCGGCAGATACTGATAACCGATACCGATAGATCTGCCTTTTATACCTTCTTTTAAATGAATTATAATTAATTCCACAATTCTGAAAGAAACGCAAATAAAAACTTTATTCTCTCCATTTCAGCAAGTGTTTCACAATAACTGGTCTCATTCACAGAACACACATTACTCTAATTATCATTAACACATGAACTAAATTCTGAAGATTAAAGTAAGATTATTAACTTATTGAATGTTATTAATTCATATTAACATCGACTGAATTGTAAAAAAACCTCCTGTTAGTCTCACATTCACTCTCCACAAACACAAGCATTTCTACATCACGGGCATCAAACTGGTCATATATAATATCAACTTTTATATATTTTAACATTAACTGGATATGAAATACACTACTCTACAAATATTTTTCTGTACAATATATACTTTTTTCAACTCCTCTTCATTTAAATCTTTCACCAGTGTACTGGCCCTTTAATTCAGCACAAGCAGCGTGAGCAGCTCGCTATTAGCGGGGGGGGGGGGGGGGGGGGGGGTCGAGGGGGCGGTTCTGGGGGATTAGACTCTACACCGAAACTCCCACTTCACCTCTGCTCACTTCCGTTGTAAAATTTTAGCAATCTTTTGACTGACAGGATATAATCGGCCCTGATCATCGGATGTTTTTAAACTATCAGCCGATAGCTGATGGCATGAAAAACAGCCTTTATCGGCCAATACATCGGTGCATCTATAGTAAAAATACATTAGATTAGAATTGTAATTTTAGTGTGGAAATGTAATATTAGTGAAAAAGTGTCAAATAGAGTAGAAGTGTAAAATTCAAGCAGAGGTATAACACAGAACCCCCATCAAAGCCGAGCTCCCACCCAGCGACTTCACGCTCACACGCTCCACCAGCGATGTGTGCTCCATCCTGAGCAGAGTGAATGCATACAAAGTTGGTGCAGTTGGCATTCGTCTTCATGGACAATTTCAACCTGTCCCTAGCCCTAGCAATGGTCCCCATCTACTTCAAAAGAATGTACCATTGAACCAGTATTGAAACATGCTACTGACTTGACCTTCAACAACTTGTGTCCTGTCCCCTTATCAAGAAGGCACATCAGCATCTCTACTTCTTGAGGAGATTGAGGAAAGTTCATAAATCTACCGAGATACTAGTGAACAATCACTGAACTATCAAGCGCATACGGACAAACTGCATCTCAGTGTGGTACAACAGCTGCTCCTTCTCTGAGTGGAAGACACAATGCTTGTGCATTGGCTCTGATCAATTTTCCCTCTTACTCAGCTTCAAAATGGCTTGTTTTTCTCCCATAGACAGCTCCTTGGTCTTTATCTTGGTTTATCATTTTTAACAACAAATGGAGTCTTCACAGGCAAACCCCAGGGCTCAAACCAAGAGTAGACATTCTGCGCTATTGTTTAAACAATCAACCTAACAGGGCACACCTGGTCAACGGGAAACACCTGTCAGTCATATGATCCAATGTTTTTGATCACTTCAAAAATGGATGGGTTCAAACTAAAGGTGCCATGTTCTAAATGATTAAAAACACATCTAGATGTAAATATCAGGAAATCTGACTTTCTGATCTATGTCTCATCTCCATATTTTGACCTCAAACCCAAATGTCTTCAGTGTGTAGCAAAAACAATATAACTGGCCTTAACATTCCAATACTTTTTGAGGGGTCTGCATTTTACTGTACTGTACTGTACAGTCTTGGATTAAATTAATCAATGTCTCTGGACCCATGTCTACTCTTATATCATGCCATTGCACTGTTTGTGACTTGGCACTTTACAGCCTCATTTGTCCTCCTCTTGCAGTACACTACTTCGCTAGTTGCACTTCTGTTTAGATGCTAATTGCATTTAGAAGGTTTTTTACTTGTAGTCTGCACAATGACAAAGTTGAATCTAATCTAATCTAATAGAGTAGAATTGTGATATTAGATTAGAGTTTATAAAATTAGAATGGAATTGTAATGTTACAGTAGAAGAGTAATATTTGTGTATCAGTGTAAAATTAGAGTAGAATTGTGACTCACAGTGGCGTCCTGCTGCACGTATCCGATGTCCTCAATGCCTTTGATATTGATAACATCAACATGCGTGTCTTTGCTGGGGACGGTGGAGTATCGTTCTGTCTTCATCATGAGAGCCTGAGTGCTTCACCTGCACATTAACACACACAAACGCTACACTTTTACACAACTTTACAGTAACACACCTTTAAATGCCTTTATTGGTATACACCTTTACAGTTACAAACCTTTAAGATTACACACCTTTATACATCTTTATAGTTACACACCCTTCACCCTTCATCTTTATAGTCACACACATCTTTATAGTTACACACCCTACACCACATCTTTACACTTACATGCCTTTAACATTTCACATCTTTACAGCTATATACCTTTGCACCTTTACCGTTAGACCTTATACCTTTATAGTTAAACACCTTTAGAGTTAGAAACCTCTATTGTTGCACACCTTTATCATTACACACATTTACACATCTTTACACTTACACACCTTCATTGTTACACACCTTTACTGTTGCACACCTTGTTTTAATCTCCCGATAGATATTTATTTAATCCTTATTGCCGATAAGCAGGCTAGGCTAGTTAGTTAGCAGATACTAGCTAGGACTGGGGGGAGTGTAGCTACAGTGTATGGTGAGTGATATTCTATTATTTATTTATTTATTTATTTAAGTGGAGTGTGTAAGCAGTGTTAGAGAAAGATTTTATCATTATTTTATCTGATCCTAAAAACTGTGTAATAAGATCAGCAGTGAGCAGAAAACAACTAGAACATTTGGCATCATGTTAAAGAATATGCCATAACATGTCTATCAAGGTAGGGGATTGTGTAATATCAAGCAAACCTACTGTTAATGATCTTGGATGTGTCCGACAATGATTTAAGTGGTGCTAGTATGGCTATGAAAACTTTAGGTTAATGTTAGAACAAAATTTCTTGCTATATATGTTAGTTTTCTGGATAAACAAAATTTAAAGTTACTTGCATCATGTTTAGTGCAATATCATTTGAGTACGCGTGCATTTCATGGACGTCTGATCTGTCTCGTGTACAGTTACATTAATCTCAAAATAAATTGATGTGGTTGGTTTTAGGTTTTAGTAAACCTAAGGTTTAAGGTTTTAGGTTTTAGTAGTTTTACACATGTTGATGTCCCATTTTAGACATCTTGATTGGTTACCTATAGAAAGCAGAGTAGCATATTTTAAACTAAAAATGGTACACAAGATAATTAATACTTATTTTAATACATATTTCTCTAGGGTAAGTGAGAGACATTTTTATAATACTAGACAAAATGTCATGGATATTACATTATATTGTTTTAAAACCATGTATGGCTGTAGGTCTTTCAAATACTCAGGGGCTCAAATGTGGAACAAGTTGCCTCTGGATATTAAAAGTATTTCAAATATGGTTGGTTTTAGTTCAAAAGTCAGAAGTTGGTTATTAGACAGGTTGTTTTAGTGATGAATTTGTATTGTGTATTGTCTGGAGGTTAAATTGTGATTGTAAATTTAGCAAATGTGGAAACTTATTGTAGCTTTGTATTTTAGTAAGCAATGCCAAAGTAACCCGTCACTAGGAGTGAAGTTTGTTCTTTACAAGATATCCTTGACAAATGAGTGTATTTCACTATTTTTTTTGTCTAACAAATCAAATAAAATCAAATGCCATGAGGTGGGGCGGGGCTGAGCAGGGGTTTGGGGCGGGGCTGACTAGCCCCAGTGCTGATGTGCTGCAGGTGAAAAGTCGTGCAGTGTGAGAACCTCATCTAAGCTGCTACATACCACCAGTGCTAAATGCAGTGTGTGAAGGTTCTACGGTTCTGTCTGGACTATCAGCACACGCAAGTCTGTTACACACACAGCAGCATTTTTACACTCTGACAGATGTTAGTTAAATATAGGACTTTTGTTGGTATGGGAGTAAAGCATGATGCATATCTGAGTCCTGCAGTGAGACATGTCGTTCATCACAGCAGATAGAATCAGCATTAGCAAATAAACACCACCTGCTAAAATTAGAGTATCAGATCCACAGAACACACTTCTGCACTTCACACACTTACTCCAGCTGATACCTCATTACTGATCTCTCTCACTCTCGCTCTCTCTCTCTCTCTCTCTCTCTCACACACACACACACACTCACACACACAGAGAGAGAATATGCCCTTTCATTTCTGAACATGTAACAACCACAATAATAATAGTAATAATAAATTATTATTATTATTATTATTATTAGTATTATAGTAATAAGCATTTACACAATTACATTTAACTGTAATTATTCATGAAGAAATACGGTCATGAATAATTTATTCCTGGTAATAGTATTGTTTATGTCTCTGTCTTTACTCATAAATGCAAACCATTGAAAAGTTCATTTGAAAGAATTTGCACTTTTGAAATAATTTCCTTCCTTGTTTCTGTGTCTAATAATAAACACTCAATGCATCACCAAATA